>NC_139514.1:37334866-37394866 GCF_947247035.1 Vipera ursinii | reverse complement strand
TCAAGTAAGTAACATCATCTTCAATCCTTTTGCTAACAAAAGAACCCTACAAAGTGCTAAGAATTTTAACATAAGTTAATATATATTGTCTCCATACATTTTGTTGTTCAGTGAAGTTACACAATATCATATTGTGGAATTCAGGAAGTGTACCTTCTCAGTGGCAGCCCACTGCTTCCTCCCCCTAGATCTGTATTGGTCACACCTTATTGACTTTATGTAATTTTGTTTTTCAAAATAGTTGTTCTTCTAGATCTTGAGATAAACTAAAGATCAAGTTCCTATGGTTTTCCCCCTGATTTTATGTGACCTGAAATTAGTCTTTCAGTCATCTGTACTCTTTTTTCTTTTCAGCTGTACTCAATTTTCTTTTAATATAAGGTTCCCACATATGTTTTTCACTTGTAAGACATTGAGGAGATGGACAGCCTCCAAATTTAGATCAGTGTATTTATTCTATGGGACGCGGTGGCTCAGTGGGTTAGGACGCTGAGCTTGTCGATCAGAAGATCAGCAGTTTGGCGGGTCAAATCCCGAGTGCTGCGTAACAGAGTGAGCACCTGTTACTCGTCCCAGCTTCTGCCAACCTAGCAGTTCGAAAGCACGTAAAAATGCAAGTAGAAAAATAGGGACCACTACAGTGGGAAGGTAATAGCGTTCCGTGCGCCTTTTGTGTCTAGTCATGCCGGCCACATGACCACGGAGACGTCCTCGGACAAGCGCTGGCTCTTCGGCTTTGAAACAAAGATGAGCACCGGCCCCTAGAGTCAGAAACGACTAGCATGCCCGTGCAGGGGAACCTTTACCTTTACCTTTATTTATTCTATATTTTGGAGTTCTGCTCAATTGTTTTTCATGCATGAAACTCCAGTAAAACATGGTCCAACTATAGCTTTCCTTATGCTTATAAGGGTCTAACATCCTGGATGTTGGTCAAGATAAGCACAGGATTCCATAGTTAGCATAGAAGACACATGGCCACTCCTACAAGATTTTTTTTGTATTTGTATTTGATAGGTTCCTTTAATTCCATCCTGAAAAGAGACATAACTTCTATATAAAAAAGTTGTAAAGCAAAGAAGAGGTGTGGCTGGAGGAAGAGAAGTGAACACGTATTGGAAAAAACTTACTTTCATTTATCACGCCATTCAAGTCCCAATAGTTGATGCACTCAATTTTGTGGTGTTGAATTCATTGTCTATGAATAATTCATGACAAATGTAGACAAGAAGGTTCCCTCTTCTTCTCAAAAAACACCCCCAAATCTTTATCTAGATCATAAAAGGAAATTTAAAAGTGTAATAGAAAAAAGGCCATACACATAGTTCTTCGGTACTATGGCAATTATTGACATTTTATTACAGTTTTATTACAGAATTTATCATAAAATTGCTATAACATATATGCTGTGCTATAATATGCTGTGTGAGCATAATCCCATCTGCAACCTTTTTCATACATGAACATTGATTAGTATATTAACCATAAAATGCAGATAATTTAGCTATAAAGAGTGTGTTCAGAAAATGGATTTCACCTATCACTTTATATAATATTTAAACAAATATCCAAAATGGATTCACAAAGGAAGAGTTTTGTTGATTATTTATAATAAAAGAACACTTTTGTAGATATCACATATGTGTTTGCATGTGTGTGTGTGTGTATGCATGCACATACATATACATTATCACTGTTTATATATTCAAGTTAAGTACTTTACAGTGTTTCAACATAAATAAGAATATTGCATATGGTAACCCAATTTCTCAGTCCCTAAAATTGTGTACCAGAACAATTAAGTATGAATTATGTTCTTATAATTTACAACTAAAACCCAATTGTATTATTAACAAAATTCTTCTAGACATTTGTATACAAAGATTTCTTATGTTTACACTTACAATATTTTTTCTATTGAATAAATTCTCAAACGTCCTTCATATTTTCATTCTTTCCCCATAATCCTTACTCCAAGATGCTCTCTCTCTCTCTCTACACACACACACATACACACACACAGAGAGGGAGAGAGAGAGGAGAGAGAGAGAGAGAGAGAGAGAGAGAGAGAGAGAGCAGAGAGAGAGAGAGAGAGAGAGATGAGGAGAGAGAGAGAGAGAGAGAGAGAGAGAGAGAGAGGTTAAAACCCAGGTTTAAATCTCAGATAAAGGGTATGACCTGACTGATGAGAACAAAATAAGTTTGAAATGGCCAAATCAGCCTCCCTAATTCTTTATTAGCAATTTGAATAATTTACACAAATAATGAACTGTCGTAAGTTGTGACTATAGCCTGTGGATAGCCTTGGGATAGGCTGAAACAGGAAGAAGATTTAACTAGCAAGGTATTCAAAAGACTTGATAAATACTACACACTCACACACACACACACCACACACACACACACACCATATATATGTGTGCATGTGACAGCAATGGACATGTTTAGGTTTGTCAGTAGTAACCAATAATAATCACAATCACAATTCACATATTCATCTGTGTTTCCCTCATAGTACGAAAACCATTTTTTTTCTGTTAGCCTAGACTAGCCTAAGCTAGAACAAACTGCAATGGTTCTAAATGACAACTATTGTCCCAATTGTCTCAAATGGACATGATACTATCTATTTTCCAATTTTCTTCAGAAATGGTAAGCTAAAAGAGGGTAACAGTGCTCAGTTGAGAAGAAATTGAGTTCTTTAACAATACCTGCTCTAGATCAAGAGTCCCCAATCCCTGGTCTGTGGATCAGTACCGGGCCATGGCATGCCAGCAACCGGTCCACACAAACAAGCAAAGCCGCATCTGCAGGATGCAGGCACAACACAAAACCATGCACCCTCTGATCCGTGGAAAAAACTCTCTCCATGGAACTGGTCCCTGGTTCCCAAAAGGTTGGAGACCTCTGCTCTGGACTACATTCTAGAATGAAGGATTTACCACTTCTAATGTAGATATTGAAACCTCATATATTAGATAAATTTCACTAACCAACTGCAGAAAACATCTGAAGGACAGACTACCTGACTCATTCAACATCAGCATAAACTAGATGTGAAATTTTTATCTGCAAAACGTTGTAAAAAAAATATCATTGTCAAGAAAATCCCCTTTTTGTTTTGATTGCTCAGCATTCAATAACAGACAATTAAAGCAAAATGTGATTGCTGTTGATTGCTAAATTGGTACTTTATTAAGGACATGAACCACCGCTATCCTTCTAACTCTGGAAGATACCTAATTCCAATTTTCCTTTTTCATTCTGACACATCCTGACTGTATTTACCCCTCGATTTTTTTTCTAAAACACTCTCTAAAAGTATAAAACTCTTTTAAAAAAGCTTTCAGAAACAAAATGTCAGGCAAAGGACATGGAAAAAAAATTAGGCTTCATTTGCCCCTTCATAAAGCTACAGTTCTGGTAAATAAAGAAAGCTCAAACAGTGTCTTCAGTTGCATGAGCTTCCAAACACTAATGTTTCTAGAGGAAGATCTTGCTGTCTGTACCATACTTAGCTAATCTTTTCATGATGGTTTAGGTAAAAGGAGGCGGTGGTGAGACCTCTCCTCAAGAAGCCTGCCTTGGACCCAGCTGTATTGAACAACTTTCGTCCAACCTTCGCTTTCTTGCGAAGGTTGTTGAGAGTGTGGTGGCGCATCAGCTCCCTCTGGTCCTGGATGAAGCGGATTTTCTGGACCCCTACCAATCGGGTTTCAGGCCCGGGTACAGCACGGAGACGGCATTGGTCGCTCTGGTGAATGATCTCTGGAGGGCGCGGGACAGGGGATATTCCTCTGTCCTTGTCCTATTAGACCTCTTGGCGGCTTTCGATACCATCGACCATGGTATCTTGCTGCGACGTCTCAGGGGATTGGGAGTGGGAGGCACAGTTCTTCAGTGGTTCTCCTCCTATCTCCTGGGACGCTCGCAGTCGGTGTTGGCAGGGGGGCAGAGATCGGCCCCTAGGTCTCTCGTTTGTGGAGTTCCTCAGGGGTCGGTTCTCTCGCCTCTCCTGTTCAACATCTACATGAAACCGCTGGGTGAGATCATTCGTGGTTTTGGAGTTGGGTATCATCAATATGCCGATGATACCCAACTTTTCTTTTCGACCCCAAACCACCCCAGTGATGCCCTCGCTGTGATGTCCCGTTGCCTGGAGGCGGTTCGGGTCTGGATGGGGAGGAACAGACTTCAACTCAACCCTGACAAGACTGAGTGGCTGTGCATTCCGGCATCCCGGGACATTCAAAATGTTCCATCTCTTTCTATGGGGGGGTGAGCTCTTACCCCCCGTGGATAGGGCTCGCAACTTGGGAGTCCTCCTAGATTCACGGCTAACCCTGGAAGACCATATAGTGGCCGTGACTAGGGGGGCTTTCGCCCAGGTTCGCCTGGTGCACCAGTTGCGGCCCTATCTGGACCGGGATGCCCTGTGCACGGTCACTCATGCGCTCGTGACCTCTCGCCTTGACTACTGTAATGCTCTCTACGTGGGGCTTCCCTTGAAGACCACTCGGAGGCTCCAACTGGTACAGAATGCGGCCGCGAGAGTTGTCTTGGGAGTTTCCCGGTACTCCCATGTTACACCTTTGCTCCGCGAGCTGCATTGGTTACCAGTTGTCTTCCGGGTGAGGTTCAAGGTTTTGGTTATGATCTTTAAGTCCTTACATGGCATGGGTCCGGGTTACCTGAGGGACCACCTGCTGCCGGCGTCAACTCCCCTCTGCCCTGTGCATTCCCACAGAGAGGGCCTCCTCAGGGTGCCTCCGGTAAGGGAATGCCGACTGGTGGCCCCCAGGGGGAGGGCCTTCTCTGTGGGCGCTCCGGCACTTTGGAATCAACTGCCGGTGGAGCTCCGGATGACATCAGACCTCCGAACCTTCCGTCGCGGCCTGAAGACCCATTTATTCGAATTAGCTGGTCTGGCCTGATGGGGGAATATGGGTTTTTAAAATTGTTGCTTTTATTATTGTATTATTGTTTTTATTTGGGCATTGGTTTAATCTTATTTTAACTTTTGTATCGTAATATTTATGCCCTGTGAACCGCCCTGAGTCCCTAGGGAGAAGGGCGGTATACAAATTAAATAAAACCTAAACCTAAACCTAAAAGTCTTTCTTTGCAGGAATGACTTTCCACAGTGACAACCCTATTGCTTTGGAAAGTTTTTTTTTATAAGTGATGCATATTTTTAAAAGTTTCTATGTTGACTCCATTAACTCTCCTAATATTTATCATGTTAGATTGTTTTAATACTAGTTTTTCTATTTTTATTCTCTTTGTATCTAATACTTTTATACTGTTTGTAATAATTACCTGGTGGAATGCACTCTGGAGCCTCAGGAGAAATGGGCTGCGTTCCAGAGAGCAAATACGCAGCAAAGCATGGAATGTTTGATTGGAAGGAAGAGGCTAAAAGATGGCTTCTTCCTAGTGATCCACAGAATATTTCTATAGCAGTGCAAATAGTTGGCTTTACTTTGGTAAGGTTTCTGTAAATGAGGAACACTAAAGGAAACTACTCAGAAGTAACTCTATATGTCTTTCCTGGTTTTGCAGGGAGGGTGCTGACAATTACTTTGGGATTTTAAAATCAGAAGAAATGTATTAGTAAAATAGGTGCTAATTGAAATTCAGCCTTCCTAAATATGTTTACTTGAAAGTAATAAACATGTTTCCTTTAGTAGGATTTACTCATTAGTAATTAAATGTAGGAGCTGAACTATGGAGATTTTGCCTTGAAGATGCATATGGGACTTTAATGAATCTATAGGGAGAAATTAGAAACATTAAGGAAGCACTGAAAACCTGTCAAACAGAGAAGAAAAATGACCCCAAACAGATGTGAATGAAGCAATCTCTTTTAAGTGTCCTTAAGCATCAATGAGCCAATTCAAAGGGCATATAAAGAGAGAATTACTTGCTCTATGCCCAGAAAATGATGATGGCAATATGTTCTGCTGCTTGCCACTGGTCACCTTACTCATGAGTCTTTTCTGAAAAACAAATTTCAAGATATTACAATATCCACTTTAGTTAAAGATACTTATTTTCATCTAAATAAATTTATTCTAATTTTATTCTTTAACTTGAATTCTATAAATATTTACTCTAAATAATTTTACACACATTGATAATTCCTATGGGGGGGAAAATCAAATTGGAGCTCTTCTAACATCAACTATCTGAGGTTGTACATGATCCATTACAAATGTTATCATTTGGAATCTTTTACTTAAATAAATGAACATTGCATAATTTGGATATCAGCTGAAATCCTTTTCATATTTTCTTCAAAACAGCTCTAGTAATCAGAGAGACCATAACATGACAAATTTTTAAGTAAGTAAGCATCCCTACTTAAATAATAGAGTTACCTCAAATAAATGAGCCTAAGATTGCTTCACAACACAGATGTTAAATTAAACAATTTGGGAAATATGTTTTCTTTGAGGGAATGTGATATATAAACAAGCAAGCAAACAAGCAAACAAATAAAAATAATTCAAGGAATCCTAAGTCTTTGCAGGTCTATTATTCCTTGAATCTTAAGCTCATATATGCAAAAGCTTTTATGTGTGATCCATACATTTAAAGTTAACTTGACTGAATATTTTCATTGATATATCATCAGGGAGCTTAAATATGACCAAAAGAAAAATATATTTTAAAAGATTTAAACAAGAACAATATATTGTTTTTGGAGTTTTTCAAGAAAATATAACCAACTAAGGTTTATGGTTAATATAGCATTATAAGCACCAGAAAAAGTAGAGAATCGAAATTTTCTGCATGGATGACTAAGAATCTGAGTAATGATTTTTTTAAAAGGAAAATATAAACATTGGGAGTGAAAATGGGTGTTGTGAAAAAAAATGAAGTGGAACTTATATTTTATTGTATGTACTTTGCTATTGTATGGATTTTTGCAGCCAACATCTACACACAAAAATTTACAGTGAAATTCTCATGCAATTCTTCTTGTATTTAATTTCAAGATTAAATAACTACAATGACTTCTTGAAAGTTAAAGATACTAGGTAAATCATAGTAGAGATACCCTGGAATCATTAATCTGCTTGTTAAAAATAACATACTTTCCTAAATGACCTTGTTCTTTGTTACAAGTAGAGCAAATTGGAGTTGTTTGATCAGTGCAATTAATTCTGTTAACATAAGAGATATTTTTAAGTACTTAATCTAGATTACCACATACTAATGCTGCAAAAGATTTGCTTGGTAATAACAGTACTGTATCTAAATGCAAGAAATACCTTTCTATTGTAGTTGTATCCATTTTCTTAATCTAGGCATTTTCACTACTTTATCAACTTCTGTATGTCTACTATTAGCGCATAGTAGTTTTCATAAAAAATGGCAACATATCAGATGACTGGAAATAAGAACCAGGACTCACTTCTCAGCAATGAAAGCCACAAATTTATTGATTTTATTTATTTAAAACATTGTGTAACTGCATATCTTTCAATCCATTGTGGCTGGCTCCTAGCTTAAGAAGACCAGAAGGAGAGTTCCTCCATACCAATATTTTTGTTTTCATTGTATTTTTCTTAATAAAACTGTTTCTTTTTCAGTCTCCAAATGTTTGCTAGAGCCAAGACAATTGTTTCTTCTCAAAGAGTGCACATCTTAATAAAGGAGAGGAGTTCCTTCATTTTGATGCTTGCTGGTTTTCTATTTTCTTTTTCCTTTCCTTTGTCTGTCAGTAGCCATCTATCTTGTGAACATGGCAAACAACAGAGAAGTTCGGTGAGCCAAAACTGTGATTTTGTGGGAACTGAGGAAGAAGGGAATTCTCAATATTCTTCAAATATTGAATGGTTGGGGAGAAACCAGTAGTCACCATGTAATCATTTAGGGGCTAAATGAACAATTACATTAACATGGATAATACATTGTTAGTAGCCCATATGGTGGTACCTACATAAACAAGGTGCTTTGTCCAACACTGGCTAAGACCTCAAGCACATTTTTAAACAATTCTTCATTGTACATATTTCATAGATACATATATAATGTTTTTCCCCCAAAAAGACCCAATATGTTTCCTTGTCCCAAAGTAAGAAGTATATAATGTATGGGCTCTGAGTAGCTTTACATATTAAGACAAAATACTACTTTGAAATGTGAACAATTCAAAAGCATCTTTCTCAATAAGTAGCACCTGCAAGAGTCTCAAAAGAGATAAGATGAATCACAATCGAAGCCCATGCCTTTTGTACATGAAATCAAACAGCAACAGAAGAGGACATCTATTTGATCTTGGGTGGGGCACCAGCTGTTATGTGTCTTCCTTATTGCTCAAATATGTATTTTTGCCTTCAAATACAAAATGTTGTACATAAAAGTCTAGTACTTGTTCTGCTCATCTGCACTAAATACTTAAGGCTTGCTATCAGCAATTGTGGTTTTAAAACCATTATATTATTACTAGTGTTTTCTAAAGATGATAGTAGCAGAATAATTGTTGGCTTAATTAAAGTTTTTGCTTTTGAAATGTAAAATTGCTTTCTTTTACTACAATATTAAGTCCTGCAGCCAATGGTGGCACATTTTAAACTATGTATTTTATTTGTTAAGATTTTTTTCAAATACTAATAATACAAGCAATAACAGTAACATTAACAGCATTTAGAAAAGCTATTCAATTGCCAGCTACTACAGATTTTAGCTAGATATTCTGGAAGCTGAAAACTAGTTGGAGAAGTTTCAGTTAAAATATGCAATGCAGTTTAATAATCTAGCAAAGAGGGGAATAATATATTAATTTTGTATTTTAAGCAAGCGCCTCTAAAGTTGAGCGGAAATAGTTGAATTCTCTAAGGAGTATTTTTGTAATATTTCTAATATTAATTGAACAGAATATCAGCTGACTAATTTGATCCTAATTTGGATTTGTTGAATTGGATTTCCAAATAAAAGTTATAAGAAAATTATCCATTGAAATGGATTTCATGATCCAAAGTTATGCCACAATCTAATTATTAGTTTCAAGGTGCATGGATTTGTTTTATTGCTTTTGCTGCAACACATCTATCTTTCTAAGCAAGCATCAATAAGAAATAAGGGATTTGAGTGGGGTTTTTTGGTTAAAAAATATATTATTATTTAGCACTTCATAAAGCATTGCTACTTATATAATAACAGTATATAGGAAAGTAAAAATTACATGGATGAATGAACAAGGTAAAGAGAAGGCCCTTTACAGATGAACATTGTACATTCTGTTTCTATTAAGATTGTATTAATTCTTTATGCAGCCATAAATTTACATCATCCCTTTTTTATGAATTACTATTTAAATAATAGCTGAATGGTTCATATTGCTTTTAAACTGTCTCTAAAAACATGACTTTTCCATTGTATTTCATTTAAAATGCAGATTTTGAAGTATATCTGAACATCAAATATTTGCAAGACAAAAATGAAACAAAAAGCAGGGGCAAGCAATAACATTGAATTTGAATCTAAAACCATGACAAACTAGAAGACAATATTTTAATAAGGATGAGAAATGAAAGAATTAAAAGTTTTAATACAATGTTTCTAACATAAATGACATTTTGAGCTGCATTGCAAAATATAAAGATAGCTGATGTCTATCCTTATATAAGGGACGCGGTGGCTCAGTGGGTTAGGACGCTGAGCTTGTCGATCAGAAGATCGGCAGTTTGGCAGGTCAAATCCCGAGTGCCGCGTAACAGAGTGAGCGCCTGTTACTCATCCTAGCTTCTGCCAACCTAGCAGTTCGAAGGCACGTAAAAATGCAAGTAGAAAAATAGGGACCACTACAGTGGGAAAGTAACAGCGTTCCGTGCACCTTTGGCGTCTAGTCATGCCGGCCATGTGACCACGGAGACATCCTCGGACAAGCGCTGGCTTTGGCTTTGAAACGGAGATGAGCACCGGCCCCTAGAGTTGGAAATGACTAGCACACATGTGTGGGGGAGCCTTTACCTTTTATCCTTATATAAGCATTATTATGAAGTCTAATTCAACTGGATATGCTTAAAAATGCTGATCTAGAACTATAACATTCTCTCTTCCCTCAAGTTGGTTACCTAGTTCAGTAAGGTTTACATGAGCAAGGAGCCGCTCTTCAAACAGGAATTCTCCAATCCTAGAGGTGTTAAGATAAGACTTGGAACCTTATGCAACTATGTTATGACTCTTTCCCATAGCACTGAGTAATCTGAAAAGCAACATATAATTGGCTGTGGAGTCCTTGGTGTTCTCTGAACTTTGTTGTTGTTATTTGCAGATGTTTCATCATCAATGCAGATGTTTCATCAGCAAACTGGACAAAAATAATCAGTGCTGATGAGTGTGGGGTTTGCTCCCCATTTATGTATAATATCTTATTCTTCTTTACATGTGCCTTCTATACAAGTGCCCAGGGTTAATGACAGGCTAACCAAACACAACCACATGCTGTATACAGCAAAAAGCCCATGGAAGCATAGAGCTCAGTGTCAAAACATGAACTAAATTAAAAAAGTACCAAACCACAGAGCCTTTTTAAATAAACAAATATAGTTGTCTTCCCTTTGTGACAAGGAACAATCCTAAAAAGATCAATCACTGTTCCAAAGCATATTGATTCTCCGCTTATACAATCATGTTTTCTTGGTAAAGTAGTCATTTTGCAAAGTATAAACAACCAAAACAAAAATAACAAACTCACAATATAGATTTTTACAGAACATCTCAAAATAAACATTAAGTAGTAATACGTTCTAATAAAAAGAATATATGAGTAAATGTGAAAAGTCTAAAACAAAGCAGAATGTATAAAACATTTGGTCAACTGTCTATGAAATTCTCCTTCTTTGACAGTTGTTTCTAATAAAAAACCTTAATAAAAAAAGCACATTTTTCTTCCTCCATTTGCATGCATATGGATTTTGGTCTTTTTTTATTACTTTATTTTTTTACAAGTTGTCTGAGACAAGTCATATTTTAGTAACTCACAAGGTACACAAAACATCAAAAGCCCTGAAAATAAATAGACATTTCATGATTTCATTCAAACATGGTTATCTGAGGAAGTGAGAAACCCAAGTGTGTGTACACATTAAAATTCGTCATCTTTAATGGGGTTGCTACAGGGTAAGTGTGGCCTATCATAAAATATAGATTATGTATTTCTTTCAATATTTGATGTAATAGAGTTTTGTGGAACCAGCAAGTGCTGTAAATCTTTTCAGACTGAAAAATTAGGGCTTTTTATAAAAGGAGAAAATTGCAGAAAAGTTTTAGGATGTTTTCTTTTCTGTTATGCTCATGTACCAAGATAGCAATCAAATAATTTACTAGGTTTTCTGTGTAAATTTTTCTGGAGAGATCTCAGAAAGATGCTAATTGAAAGCAGGAGAAATAAATACGTTGTTGGATTAAATTAAAGATCTGTCCTGTTTTTAAAAGTAGGTAGTCAGATGGAGCCTATAACAAAGGCATACATTGGTCCCTCTAACTTTCCAGCAAACTAATAACCAATGGGGAAATGCAAAACATCAAACAAACCCTTCAGTTTAATGCACATTTGTACCCACATAGAAGGTACTGGCTGCAAAATAGTGAATTAAGTCAGGTGACTTCAAAGAGTTTATGTTCAAGGACTTTTTGGATCTGATTCCATTGTTTCTCAAATTGTATATTACACAATATCCAATACTGTGTACGGTATATAGAGAGAGAGTAGGTGGGTTATCTGGTAGGATGGAATCTTTTATTGATTGGACTAGCCATCAATAAAGTAATCTTAATTAAACTCTTAATTTTAATCAAAGTGTGATTCTGATAACAAAGCTGACATTATTCTGGACTTTGTTCATTTTGTCAGTTCTTATCTCTGTCTTTTCTATGATCAAGTCTTTCTTTCTTTCTTTCTTTCTTTCTTTCTTTCTTTCTTTCTTTCTTTCTTTCTTTCTTTCTTCTTTCTTTCTTTCTTTCCTTCTTTCTTTCTTTCCTGGCTTTCTAATACTAAAATTTTTATTTGAAACCTTTTATTGATTTCAATACAACTCCCTTTCATAATTGCCATATTTTTTTCTAGTTGCATTTGAAACTGTGAAGAAAATCCATTTTTAAACAGCAAACATAAATTGATCCCTCTAAATTAGGATTCCAGAAGAATAGCCACATTACAGCAGTCTTGTCAGCGCTTCCATGTGAATAAAAACCTTTCTCATTTCAAAAAATGCTATCATTAAATGTATGAAGAATTATCATACTTTAGCAACAGAACAATAAAGTATGCATTGTATTCTAAAAAAGATTTCAAGTGCCAAAGCTGTGATAAGCTCTCATGCCACAGAAAACATGGATAATCATTGCCTGCCAAGGTGACCTCCGGTACAAGTTTTATTGATTTTTTAATATTTACAAATACATGTATTTGTGAAACAATATGGTGGTTGGGTAGTTAAAATAAAAAAATAACCAGTTGTAAATAGTTCAGGTTACATCAACAGAGAAGCCCTCTCTACTTCCCTAAGTTATTACATAGTCAAAATAGGCAAGTTAGTACATTTCTAGTTGTAACTTAGTCAATCAACAAAACTTAAAATATATTTTCAGTAATACATATCAATATCCTGTTTTTAAATTTTATCTAATTGCAATAGGATATTCTAGAGTGGCCTATAGTATATAAGAAAAAGCTTAATTTTGGGGTAACCAAAAATTCCCTATTTCAATAGAGAATAATTCTTTTGTCTACAAAACTTATATTGTTCATTACAAAGCATTCTTATGTTTTACCATTAAAGTCTAATTTTCATCTTAAGAAATCACCAGTTATTACTAATATGTTTTTTGTCTTAACCATTCAACAATTATTAAAATACTATCTTCTATACTATGGTTCAAAAGTATCCACTGAATATTCTATAAGTCATCTTGACCATACATCAATTATTAAAATACTATCTTTTGATATGTCATTCCAAGTTCTAAAATATAGTTCGGAGTTATATTCTAAAAGCTTACATTTGTTTTCCTTTACCGATCTAAAAGCTAAATGTAAAATCAGTTATATTTTAGGGATTCCCCTTAATCCATAAAAAAGATATTTTTATAGTCTATCTTTAGGAATCCCAAAAGAGAAACAAATTCAGGTTTTTTTAAGTCTAACTCTTGCCTTCCTTTTGTGCCAATCATGCTTCCCTCTTGGCATCTTTAAAATCTCAAATGTATCTTCCTTTCTTCCTATACCCCTTATCTGAATCCAGGGAACATATCCAAATGTCAGTTTTGCAAGGAAGATGTCCCCTTTGTAACCATTATTTTTGCTTTGATAATTCAGTTTTTGATGAGTGATATAATATAGTTGTCATTAAATCAGTCAAATCTTTTTGTTCTTCCAATTGTATCTGGGTTACATAGAAAGTAGTAGCTGGTATTATGATTGCCCTTTGATTAATTGAATTCTCAATGTATTGTATTTGAAGGCCTTTATTGTCTTCACTCTTGGTGTTGTTTTCTTCAGGTGCTGCTGATTTTTGGGTTATAAGTTTTGTAGTTTCCATTAAAGTTTGGACTTTAAGGTCTTCTGTAGGTTGCTTTTGTTGTTCTTTGAAATCTCATATTTTAGTGTTAGTTTCCACTTCTTCTATTTGATTTTAAGTTATCTTTTCCTCATTTAAAGTCAAATTTTGATTTCGTGGCTTTAAGTTGTCAGATTTTTCTTGCAGTTTGGTTTAATTTGCTCTGTCATTGCCAAAATCATGTCCAGTATCAGTTTATAATCAAGTGGTGGGATGTATTCATCCATTTCATTGTTGTTTGCAGTTAAATCTTCCATGGAGGCTGTTTTAATAATTTTCCACCTTCTGAAAAGTTGTTTTCAGTGCCAGGTGTTCCTACCCTTATCTTAGTGTCAAGGACAGCTGTGTTATTCAATCAGCTCTCACAACAAAAAAAGGAAATTTACTTGTTGTACCAGGTTTCGCCACAAGATGTCATCAGTAACATATAACATGCAATGTAGGAATTTTCTTTTCTTTTCTTTTTCCAAATTAATATAGAACTTTTGTAGAATTAGTCCAAATATTTTTCTTAATTCACAGCTTAGAGAAAGGATAGGGTAGTGGATTCCCAGCAACAAATAGAAGCTTTTTAGTAAATACAGATGAAATTACTTAATTTCTTTGCTGAATTAATTAGGTTTAGGTTTTAGGTTTTATTTAATTTATATACCGCCCTTCTCCCTAGGGACTCAGGGCGGTTCACAGGGCATATATAAATAACAATACAAAAGTTAAAAAAGATTAAACCAATGCCCAGTTAAAAAACAATAATACAATACTAAGAACAACAATTTAAAAACCCATATTCCCCCATCAGGCCAGACCAGCTAATTCAAATAAGTGGGTCTTCAGGCCGCGACGGAAGGTTCGGAGGTCTGATGTCATCCGGAGCTCCACCGGCAGTTGATTCCATAATGCCGGAGCGCCCACAGAGAAGGCCCTCCCCCTGGGGGCCACCAGTCGGCATTCCCTGACCGGAGGAACCCTGAGGAGGCCCTCTCTATGGGAATGCACAGGGCGGAGGGGAGTTGACGCCGGCAGCAGGTGGTCCCTGAGGTAACCCAGACCCATGCCATGTAAGGACTTAAAGATCATGACCAAGACCTTGAACCTCACCCGGAAGACAACTGGTAGCCAATGCAGCTCGCGGAGCAAAGGTGTAACATGGGAGTACCGGGAAACTCCCAAGACAACTCTCGCGGCCGCATTCCGTACCAGTTGGAGCCTCCGAGTGGTCTTCAAGGGAAGCCCCATGTAGAGAGCATTACAGTAGTCAAGGCGAGAGGTCACGAGCGCATGAGTGACCGCACACAGGGCATCCCGGTCCAGATAGGGCCGCAACTGGCGCACCAGGCGAACCTGGGCGAAAGCCCCCCTAGTCACGGCCACTATATGATCTTCCAGGGTAAGACGTGAATCTAGGAGGACTCCTAAGTTGCGAGCCCTATCCACGGGGGGTAAGAGCTCACCCCCCATAGAAAGAGATGGAACATTTTGAATGTCCCGGGATGCCAGAATGTACAGCCACTCAGTCTTGTCAGGGTTGAGTTGAAGTCTGTTCCTCCCCATCCAGACCCGAACCGCCTCCAGGCAACGGGACATCACAGCGAGGGCATCACTGGGGTGGTTTGGGGTCGAAAAGAAAAGTTGGGTATCATCGGCATATTGATGATACCCAACTCCAAAACCACGAATGATCTCACCCAGCGGTTTCATGTAGATGTTGAACAGGAGAGGCGAGAGAACCGACCCCTGAGGAACTCCACAAACGAGAGACCTAGGGGCCGATCTCTGCCCCCCTGCCAACACCGACTGCGAGCGTCCCAGGAGATAGGAGGAGAACCACTGAAGAACTGTGCCTCCCACTCCCAATCCCCTGAGACGCCGCAGCAAGATACCATGGTCGATGGTATCGAAAGCCGCCGAGAGGTCTAATAGGACTAGGACAGAGGAATGTCCCCTGTCCCGAGCCCTCCAGAGATCATTCACCAGAGCGACCAATGCCGTCTCCGTGCTGTACCCGGGCCTGAAACCCAATTGGTAGGGGTCCAGATAATCCGCTTCATCCAGGACCAGAGGGAGCTGATGCGCCACCACACTCTCGACAACCTTCGCAAGAAAGCGAAGGTTGGAGACTGGACGAAAGTTGTTCAATACAGCTGGGTCCAAGGCAGGCTTCTTGAGGAGAGGTCTCACCACCGCCTCCTTCAAGACAGTGGGGAAATAACCCTCACTCAAGGAAGCAGATATAACCGCCTGGAGCCAGCCTCGTGTCCTCTCCCTAGCTGCATAAACCAGCCAGGAAGGGCACGGGTCCAACAAACATGTGGAGGAGCTCAGCCTCCCCATAAT
The DNA here is from genome assembly GCF_947247035.1 of Vipera ursinii. Taxonomy (NCBI): domain Eukaryota; kingdom Metazoa; phylum Chordata; class Lepidosauria; order Squamata; family Viperidae; genus Vipera; species Vipera ursinii. The sequence goes on along the minus strand of NC_139514.1, from coordinate 37,378,961 downwards.
CCTGTCCACTTCATCAGGGGTCACAGAATCAAACTCTTCCCAGGTAACATTGACAAGACCGCCCGTGTCCTGATCGCCTGACTCTGCCCAGTTGGAGTCCAAACCGGTCCGAATCCGAGCGATTTTATCCGACAGATGTTGACTAAATTCCTCGGCACGACCCTGCAAGGGATCCTACAAAGTTCTTTTGTAGCTTTGAGGCTTTAAGATTTGTTCCCAAATTAGATATTTGCCATTTTCTCAAAAAATGTGGAAGGAGATTTTCAGGAAAGTCCCACAGGATGATGGTTAGGGAATAAGAAAGGTAAAAGCTCACCCATGTCCTCCAGATTGCTTCTTAGTGCTATGTAGTGCTTTGGCTTTCGGCAGGCAGCAGCTTAATGATCGGCCATCTTTATGGCCGGTCTCTTCTTCTTCGGGCCAAAGGAGATGATTCCAGATTCCAGCAGAGGGCTGCTGCCCTTCCACGATCGCAGGAAAGTCCTCCTCTCGGTAATCGCCCCTCCATGGTAATTTTTGACCCTTTACAGGGTCCTCCAAAAAAGAAAGAAATGGATGGCAGGAAGCAAGCTGTTCCTGCACGTCCGGAAGCACTGTGCGTGCAAACCAGAAGCCTATATGCTGATAATTTTTGAGATCCCTTGGTGTGCACTGAAGGTGCTAATTTTTAGATATAGAGATTCCCTGTATTGCAAGTGGTATGTATTTCATTAAACAAAACACACATACTGAAGATTCACGTTAATGCTGCAGAACACTAATTCTATGCAGTGTTTTATATTCAAAGGAATAAAGGTTATAAAATCAAACGTACTTTTCCAACTATTTTGGATCTGGATTTATAAGAATAGGGAGCTATGTCAAAATGTAATACATAGTACATAGAGGTTAATGTCCAAGCAGGATATACACAAAATGTTATTACTGTGCTGTGGATGGAACTACTATGAAACAACTAACCTATGTTTTGAAGACATTACAATAGGACTTAGTTTGTTAAATCTTGCAACAATACACAAATTCTATACATTACATTATATGGTAAGAATACTGAACAAAGTATTGAGGTAAGCTTTATGTACTGAAGCCTTCAGGAGACTACTGCATCTGAGGATATGCGTATGTGAAAAACATGGAAATGATGTTCTTAATATAAACATCAAAGCTGTGGAACTCCCTTCTTGTTCTAATAAGCTTTGGGATCATCATAAGAAATATTTGTTCACCTGGAATTTTGTTTAAAATGCTGCGGCTAAGTATTCTCTTTTAGATGATAAAATATTACCTCACATATTTTTATGGTTTAAAATTTTTGTCAGCTAATTTATTTACTTTTTACTTTTAATTATTTAATCTTATTCTATGTTTTATAAAAACATTACTTCTTTAAAATTCTATTTTATAAGAAAAAAAATATGGAGCAAACATGGAATAAATATATTTTTGAATGTGCTTATATTCCTTGTTCCCCCAAAATATTGAAAACTGTGGTAGTAACTGAAAGTTTCTATAGTTATTGAATGCTGTATATCAGCTGTTTTTATATAAATTCCAAACAGTAATTTATTTATATCATTAGCCATTTTTCAGAACTATTTGGATTATCTAAAATGAAAAAAAAGAAATAGTAATGGAACAGATATGTGATATATTCAGTCATATGTTTTTTTTTCTCCACTTGCCTTTACTGTGGATTATGATACTCTGTGGACATGATTATGTTTTTAACCACAGCTGCTCAAATATTGCCTTGAAGCATCAAAATGATCTAAGTAATTAAGTTGTAAGAAAAAAAATTCTTTCAAATGCTTAATAGTCACATATTAATCGGGCAATTTATATACAATATAATAAATAATGTTTGAATGATAATTTAAGATATTTCAAAGCTTTTTATTTGGATAGAAAATCAGTCTAGATCAAGGTGCAATTTAATATGCTTAGAAAATACACTGCCCTCTTTAGACTGAAAGACCTATTAAATCACCTATAACAATTAAACAACAAAGCATAATTGTGAAACAACATCAGTTAAAGTAGCAAAGAAAAAAAGGTGAGTGGTAAAGTACTCTTTTCCCCTTTATATTTCCTCATGCTGTTTTTTGCTGGTGTGGTTTATTTGATTATAGGCTAACCCTAGCAGATCATTATATATTTCACAGAGACAGAGACATTTCCTCAGCTGAATCAATTTTTAACATGATCCATCATGTCCTCCAGAGCTAACTTTGGTTTTTCCTTTTATGAACTGAATTCAAACAAACAAACAAAGATATACAGCAAATAATGTTATGAAAAAAGAAAACTAAAGAAAACTTTTTTAAAAGTCCATATATTTCATGGATACACAGAGAGAGAGAGAGGGAGAGAGAGGGAGGGAGGGAGAAAGAGAGAGAGAGAGAGGGAGAGGGGGAAGGAGAGAGACTTTCTAAGTATTTCAATAACTGCTACCCATAATTCATTGTAAGTTGTAACAGCTGAGTTTTGTCGATAAATGATCCTTTGTAAGTTTTTAACAACATTAATTCTGTGAACACTGTGTAGTTGGGACCAGTGTGTGCTTGGTGAGATGTCAAAATCAGAAAGATGGAAAGTATCTACAAGTCCCACACCTTTTGTGTAACATGCATGTCCCACCTCTTTTGCATCACAATGCTTTATTCACCATCTTGCAAATTCTGACACATGAATTCTATTCTTCAGGCCATACATTTATCTTTCCAAAACTAGTAATAATACAGGACCCTGGACTTTGTTCTACCATTTTCTACGGTTCTTTTACTAAGAATACTGGCACAATAGCCATCTTTTATATGGTATGGCTGACTGATGAAAACTAATAAGTTTGAAATGCATATCAGTCTCCCTTAATTCTTTGTTAGCAATTTAAAATTTACACAAATATGAGCTGTCACCGGTGTGACTACTGCCTGTCGATGGCCTTCAGGTTAGGCTGACACAGGAAATAAAGATTTGTCCCATGTTTGGGGCCTAGCAAGGTAATCTAAAATAGTTAACAAGCATTTGACATATATTTATTTTATTTTATTTATTTTAATCCCATTTATATCCCGCCCTTCTCCAAAGACTCAGGGTGGCTTACAAGCTTAGCAGTAGCCTTCATTCTATGTATATGCCTGCTTATTAGGGCTTTCACACACACCCAAGCGGCATTATTACAAAGTCAGCTTAATTGCCCCCAACAATCTGGGTCCTCATTTTACCTACCTCGGAAGGATGGAAGGCTGAGTCAACCTTGAGCCTGGTGGGACTCGAACCTGCACTAATAGCAGGCAGCTGGTGTTACTATATATATATATATATATAAATTCAGCATCTTTTTCCAGTTATTTATTTGTTTAATTAATTCAGTTTAGAGGTTTCCTGTTTCAAGACAACTGTATTTACTTTACATTTTAAAAAATAATAAAATTGTACAAAAAACCACAGAAACACGTCTATGTCTGGGAGAGGGGGAAACAAGCAAACCACAGGTCAAGAAAACAATCAACATGCATTGTGCACCCGTCCTGTTGCAACACCTGAAAGAACAGCCAGGTCTTCAAAGACTTTTAGAATATCATCAGGGTGGTAATAATTATATGAATCTCTGATGGATACTATACCATAAAGCATGCACCATAACAGAGAAGGTGACTTTTTTTAGGTTTAGATATATGATACTATTGAACAGATGGGCACACAAGCACTCTGTCCAATCGTATTAGACAGCCAGAGAAAGGTAGTCCCTAAATAACCCAGCCTTATACCACTTAAAGTAGGAGCTAAAATTGGAAAATAATGAAACTGTGCACTGCAGTATGCATTTTTTAAAAGCTAAAGAAAAAGCAGCAGCTAAATAAAAGCATTTTTTAAAAGGTTTCAGCCAGATTTTGAACCTATTCAGAAAGCAACTGTTTATTCCATTGTGTTGCTATAGCATTCTTGGTAAAGGTACCTCTAAATAATACTCTTCCAATCGAAATGGATTATGAGCTTCTTATTAAAAATATTTTCACCTTTTATTACCTTGGCAAAAAAAATGGTTAACTGCATCTTAGAGCAGGGCTTTTCAAACTTTTCACCCACTGTACCACTGTTAGGATATGGCAACATCCGAGTACCACTAGTCACCTAGCAAGGTGTCAAAAACTTGATGACCCCCCCAAAAAGGAAAAATTTGATGAAGTACAGGTAGTCCTTGACTTACAACAGTTCACTTAGTGACTGTTCGAAGTTACAATGGCACTGAAAAAAGTGCCCCCAAGCCACAGCCGAGCAAGATACCTACCTGCCTGCCCAGCAGCGCTCTTCCTCCTGTCTGAGGTTTTCATCGTTGTGAGCATTTCTGTTGAGGATTGGCACCAGGGGTGGGGGTGTTTGGTTTTTATTTCCCCCATCTGCTGGGTGGTTGCAGCAGGTTTTGGTCACTTCACATGACCCTGGGACAATGTGACCATCATAAATATGAATCAGTTGACAAGCATCTGAATGTAAATCACAAGACCCTGGAGATGCTGCAACATTCCAGCTGATCGGTGCTTCTTCTGGGCTCAGAAGCACCAGGATCAGTGCCGGGCTCCAGCTGGACCCTGGCACTGATCCTGGTGCTTTCGTTGAGCCCTGACAGCCCTGCAGCTACAGCCATCTCTCGCTCAGGCTTGTGTAGTTCTGCCACTGGTTCAGCTCATTCCCCTCCCATGTTACCACTTTTCTAGGATGGTAGTGTACCACCTGCCAGGTTCCAATGTACCACAGGTGGTACCCATACCACTGGTTGAAAAGCCCTGTCTTAGACAATGGAAAGATACTGGATACTTGAACAGGGGCACATATATCACTGATTCCAAAAAAGAACAGGATTTGACTTTCCCAAAAAATTCTAGGTCAATAGGATTACTGAATAATGTTTATAAAATATTCATGACAATTTTAGCTAGAAGGCTGAAAACTGCTTTACAAGATTTTATCCATGAAGACCTATATGGCTTTTTACCTAAAAAACAATTAAGAGATAATATTAGAAATGTTCTTAATGTATTACAGTATTTGGAGTAACAAAATGAAAAACAAGCTGCCTTAATGTTTTGACACAGAGCTTTTGACAATTTAAACTGGATTTTTCTGTTCAAAATTTTTGAAGATTTTGGATTTTGGAGAGTACTTTATTACATGGATGAAATTGATGCATAATTACAAAAGGCACGAGTAATTGAGATGGTAAATTATTTCAAGCCCTATTAAAAAGGAATGCCCTCTTTCCCCATTCTTACTTATTCTGACTCTTGAACTTTTGAACAGAGATGACATGAGAGAATAGCATGAGTAGAAGTTTAAAAAGTTTATAAACTGAGGATATTTGTCAATGATTTAGTTCTAATTTGTCAATGATTTAGTTCTAATTTGTCAATGATTTAGTTCTAATTTTGGAGAACCCTTTAAGAGAGATAGCTACATTAAAGGAAAGACTAAGAGAAATTGGTTTGTTGATTGGATTTAAAATTAATAAGAAAAAAAGTGATAACAAAGAATATCAAGAAAGAAAACCAAAAAGAATTGTATGTGAAAAGTAGTTTTCAGATTGAGAAAAAGGTGAAATATTGGGTAACATTATAACTAACATTAATTGTATGCTATTTCAATATAACTCTTAAAGTATGAAGGAAATAAAGAAGGGTTTATGAAGATAAGGAAAATTACAATTATCATTTTTGGGAAGAATTTCTGTTGTAAAAATGAATGTGTTCCCTAAAATGTTGTTCTTATTTTAGACAAAACCTAATTTGAGAAGTGATGCACAATTTAATCAGTGTCAAAAAGATATTTACAGATTTAAATGGCAGAAGGAAAAAAATGGGCTTAATAAAATAAAATCCTCCAAGATGCAAAGGAAGGAGGAGAACTGGAATTATCTGGTTTTAAACTGTATTTTGCTACCTGCTGTTTAGTTTGAATAATGAAATTGCTGTCATATAGAAGTAAGAGGCTTTTAGATTTAAAAGATCATAGTATAAGTTTTGTGTGGCATGATTATTATAAATATATATTTTAAAAATCATTATATTAGAAATGCCCCACTATGAATATATGTTAGATAACAGTCCAGGCTATCCCTAAAAATACCTTTGTTTGCCTCAGCTCATTTTATAGAAAAGAAACAGTGGACAGAAACAAATAATCAACACATAAAGTCTTGCTATCATAGGAAAATAGGGTGTTTAAAATGAAATTGCAGATTAGGGGACTGAGGCTAAAACATATAAAGTTTGGTATGACTAGTTTAATGAAAAGAAGGGCTAAGAATGACACAATAGCAGTGTTCCAATATTTCAGGGGCTGCCACAAAGAAGAGGGAGTCAAGCTATTCTCCAAAACACCTGAAGGTAGGACAAGAAACAGTGGATGGAAATTAATCAAGGAGAGAACTAACCTGGAACTAAGGAGAAATTTCCTGACAGAACAATTAGTAGAACAGCTTGGTTCCAGAAGTTGTGGGTACTCCATTTGTCTAAAATGATATAGGTTTTCCTGCCTGAGCAGGAGATTGGACTAGAAGGCATCCAAGGTCCCTTTCAACTCTGCTATTATGTTAAATAAAGGGAATAATTGAGTGCAACAAGATTTAGTTGTCAGTGATTATGTAAGCACAATTAAGACAAAGATTGAATATAGATAGAAATAAACAGAATGAGATAAAATGGAATTTGATAATTAATATGAATATACAAATGATGAACATGTGATTTAGAAACAGTATAAACTTTTGTTGAGATTTGAGGTGGAGATAGAGAAAATGTATGATAAAATCAGCCAAGAATTTTGGTTATGATATTCAAATGGATCAATGGGAAAGAATAGGGTGAAAACTCTTTTTTTTACAATTTAAAAGAAAAATGATGTACTATGGTATATGACACTAGAGAAATTATCTAAGATGTAAAAAGTACTTCCAATCATTTTGGGAAATGTCAAAACATTAAGGAACATTTTATCATGCATGGTAAACTTGTGAAAAAGTGAAAATGTATAGAAATACATACGATGATGATGCAGAGAGTTACAAAAATTAAGAAAAATGACACCTGAACTTTCCTTATTAGGATGTATGGACACTAAACTAGAAAAGAGGCATGGACAATTGGTTTCATATATGGTAACTGCAGCAAAGCTATTACATGAACAAAGTTGGAAGACTAGAGAAATATCAATATTGGATGAATGGATTGTGAAGGTGGCTGAGTTTGCAGAAATGGCTAAATTGACTTTTTGTTTGTTTTTTTTATTAAGGAGGAAACCACAACTACTTTTATAAAAGTCTAGAAACCCCATATAGACTTTTTGCTGAAAATGGATAAAAACAAAGTGATTTCAGGATTTATTGATTAAAAAGGTTTATTTATAGGAAGAAGAGAACTGTGATATGTAATATGGGAAACTGGAGATAGTAATTGGTGTTTGTAACTGCTGCAAAGAAGACTGGACTTACAAGTAGTCCTCAACTTATGACCAAAATTGAGCCCAAAATTTATGTTGCTAAGTGAGTTTTGCCTCATTTTACAACCTCTCTGCCCTCAGTTGTTAAGTGAATCACTCCAGTTGTTAAGTTAGTAACACAACTGTTATATGAATCTGGCTTCCCCATTGATTTGGCTTGTCAGAAGATCAGAAAAGGTGTCACATGACCCTAGGATACTGCAACTGTGCCAGTTGCTAAGCATCTGAATTTTGATCATGTGACCATGAGGATGCTGCAATGGTCGTAACTGTGAAAGTCGGTCATATGTCACTTTTATCAGTGCTTTTGTAATTTTGATCTGTCACTAAATGAACTGCTGTTAGTCAAGGACTACCTGTAGTTGCTTTGGATATTTTTTTTCTTAATTGTCAATAAATTGTTTTTGTTATTCACTATTTCTTTAACACTTTTATAATATATTTATTTTTAATTTTTAGGTTCTATAATTTCTTAAATCTGTAAAATTTTCTTTTAATATTTTTTTTAAAAAGCATCTCCAGATGACATCAAAGACAAACAGGATAGTTAATAAAGGCTATTTTGTTGCAAAGGTCATTGTTCTGCCTGCATGAATGTCCATTTGATGGTTTTTATATGTCAATTCAATTCAATTTGTGTAAAGTCTGAAGAGGATATTATTCAACTGGCTTTGAATCATAAGCGTAAACACAGTACATGAATCTCACAAAAGTACAGTATAAATACAGTATGCCTCACAGTCTCAATCTCTAATCCAGCATTTCACAATAAAATAGGCACTTAGATCATGCTAGGAAAGTATATAAGAATGTGATGGCTCAGCATTTAAAGACACTGAGCTTGTCAGCTTGAAGACTGAAGACCTGAGCACTGTGGGATGAGGTGAGCTCCTATTACTTGCCCTAGATCTTGCCCATCTAGCAGTTCTAAAACATGCAAATGTGAATAGAGAAATAGGTACCAATTCTGTGGGAAGGCATGTGCCTTTGCATATAGTTTTTTTTTAAAAAAAATCCCATTTATATCCCGCCCTTCTCCGAAGACTCAGGGCGGCTTACAATCTAAAGCACAAATCAATGTGCTTAGCAACAGCCTCCATTCTATGTATATGCCTGCTTATTAGGGCTTTTGCGCCTCCCCCCCAAGCGGCATTATTACAAAGTCAGCTTATTGCCCCCAAAAATCTGGGTCCTCATTTTACCTACCTCGGAAGGATGGAGGACTGAGTCAAACTTGAGCCTGGTGGGATGCGAACCTGCACTAATTGCAGGCAGCTGGTGTTACTTAAGGAGGCATTAGCCCAGTGCTTCACCAAGGCTGGCCACATGATAACGAAATGTTTTCAGACAATGCTGGTTCTCTTGGCTAAGTAATGGAGATAAGCACCACCCTCTAGAGTCAGACATGACTGGACAGGGAGAACCTTTACCTTTACTTTAAGAAAGTATATATGTAGGAATGTTGTATACAAAAAAAAGAGTGTATGTTGCTAAGTGAGTTTTGCCTCATTTTACGTCCTTTTTCCCCCACAGTTGTTACGTGAATCACTCCAGTTGTTTAGTAATACAGTAGTCATATGAATCTGGCTTTCCCATAGATACTTTATTATTTCAGTTGAAAAGTCTCCTTTGAGGCTGTCCTGTAAAACAAAGCAATTCCTATGTTTTACAGCACACTCAGCATAGCCAAATTATACTGAGCAGCTGCTAGGCTGGCCAGCCAAAATGAAGTGGTCCACTTCAGTGCTCTGATTGATATTGTTGAGGCCAAGTGCTTTTCTTTTTCAAAGTAATGCACTGTCTCAAATAATTTGTTTTATCTGATTCAGTAGTTTTGATCTGATTTTATCTGAGGAAGTAGTATGTCATACTGGCTTAATATTTGCATTTATTCCAAGATAATATTATTATTGCTGCTGCTGCTGCTGCTGTTGTTGTTGTTGTTTTTGTTGTTTTAAACATAGAAACTACACCACTATAAGTACATAAAAGATTTCACTCAAAAGAATAATAATTCACAGAATTATTTTTGGATTCCTTTGCAGAACAGAAGACATATCCCTAATTCTCTTGGAATGCCAGAAGGTTTTATAATAATATTAAAGCTAATGAAAGTGGTGAAGATCAGATTCCATGCTCTTGGTTTTTCTTCTATTGTTCACAAGCAAGCAGAATAAAAGAAATCTATTTCAGAATCAGATTGAAATGGATTTGGATAATCAGTTTTACCTATTAGACTTAATTTCCACATAAACTCAGTCTTTCTTATAGGTGTACAAACTTATATCACTGCTTAAGGCTGGGCCCCACTGCTGCCTTGTGGTTCACTTCCATATGGATTTCTTTCTTATTTATTGATTTTATAAGCTGTTGGTAACAATTTCTTTGATCAGCACCAAGGGATTGCACTGAGTCTCTGCTAGGTTTATAGTCTTCACATCTGCCATTGTCTTTTTTTACTGATAATGTTTCACTGTGAACAGATAGATGTTTACTATTTTGTGGAGTTTTAATTTTAAAAATTGTTTATTTAATGTTAATAAGTATTTTTTATTTACCCAAAGATACATTCATTTTCTCAATTGCTCCACAATCTCCAGAATTTTCAGGCATTTAAAAAATAAAAACTATTTTAATTAAAGACTGCTTTTAAAGCACTGCTTTCTTCAACCTCATATCATATACAATATTTTTATTATTAGAAAGAATATACTTAATATATATTGAAGATATGTATACAACAATTTGCCAGGAATATTTTCTTCAATAGTACTGTATATTCCTTCAATACTACTATAGCTACGACAGTAGCTTAAGTAAAATATTGAACAATATTTCTGAAAGATAATAGTGTTCTAGTAAAAAGTATTTCCCTTTCAGATTTTCTGAATTGTTATCCTTTTCATTGAATATAAAGACAAGAGTATTGTGTAGAATGTAAAGACAAGAGTATCATGTAAACTCTATAAAGGGAGTGACTGATGAAACTAAAGTTTCTGTCTCATTTCATTTAATACATGAAATTCAGATGTGAAAAAAATAATCACACAAACAATACTTGTCCAATCAATTCAATCAAATGGACAGTTGGGGCAGTTGAATAATCATGGCTGTTTTGGGTTCATCCTACCCAAATAAATCTCACAAATGTTAGTCTCCCATCATTACCATGAAGTTTCCATCTCATGTATTCTTGAAGCAATTATATCTTTAAGACCATGGTTAAAAAAAAAACCCTATCAGTCTGGAAAAGTTTACAAAACTGTTTAATGACCTTTCACTAACCCATAATCAGAAGCATAGTCTTCGAATAGAGAAGATCCTATTGAAATCACTCCCAATACTAAAGAAGAAAACCATTCTGGAAATTCAGTTCCTTACTGTAGTGTTTCTCAACCTTTGCAAGTTTAAGAGATGTGGACTTCAACTCCTAGAATTCCCCCAACAACTGTGCTAATGGGGGAATTCTGGGAGTTGAACTCTATACCTCTTAAACTTGCCAAGGTTGAGAAACACTGCCTTAGTATAAAGAATGGCTATTCAGTTTCCTAGCATTTGAGATTTATAGGACAGAAACTGAACATAAGTCAATGTTCTCTTTTAAAAAAATAATACCCATCTCAAGTTTGTAAAAAAAAGGACCGGGATGGCACTCCAGAATTCTTGTGTCACGGACAATTGAGTAAAAAAAAAAGCTTTTCAGACAAGTGTGTTTTGTAATAGCTGGCAGAAATGAAGCACTGCATTTAACAATAAGAATTACATAAATACCATGAAGCACGGATGTGATATTGTCATGGTTTGTGGATGCTTTGCTTCCTGAGGCCTAGGAATACTTGCCTTCACTGAAGGATGCTGAAGCTAAATTGATTATGTAGCAAGATCCTAAAATATACTGTAGGCAAGGGAATAAAGAACAAATTCCAAGCTTTGGAATGACCAATTCAACTGTCAGACTTAAATTACATGAGAAAGGTGTGGCAAGAACTGAACTGACCTGTTCACACTATACAATTTGAAGCCATTTCCCATGAACAAATGGAAACAAAATTGTTACACAGCAGTATTAGAGTCTGATCACCAATTATAAGGAACCATTTGGTTTAATCACTTTCTGAATCTCAAGGGGATATTTTTGTTTGTCACAGGAATATCGGTGTTTTTTCCAGTAAATGAAACAAGTAAATCTTTGATACAGTGATATATTATTGTTTTATATCATTTTGATCCACATGAAGCTTTGATAACAATGACAAAAAATCCAAAATATGGCAAATATATTTTTGATAATTTTTTTTCATATTTTAAATGTACATTGAATTTACAAAGTCTTTTACTTCCAGTCAGCATTTCATGTGTCACCTTACAAGCTTACTTATGTCTGAATTGACCCATTGGATGGCTTTTAACAAAGTTAGCTTAAATTAGTAATAAGTTAAGCTTAGAGCAATCAAAGGTTTTGGCCTTGTTTGTTTGATTTACTTTATTGTGCATTTTAATGAGAAAGCCATTTCTCTGCATATTGTTAGTATTTATAAATAATACAGAACTTTGGTGAAAGGTTCACTGCATCTGTGGGCATGCAGAGCAAAATGTTTGAGTTTTATCCCAACATGCATCACACATTAGGGAGTCATTGCAATCACAGTAATAACAAGCTCATTAATTTCAATGGAACTGTGTGTACCTTGGCATAATTTCTCCATGATGCACAAAGCTCATGATTCTTAGTAAATATAAAAATTCAGTGCTTCAAAATATTTCTCACAGCTGCTTATTAGAAGGTTCATTTTAATGATATATTCTTTAAAAAAAATCCCACTCCTCAGAACTTGCCTACAAAGTACAAATGCCAACATATTATTCTGCCTGAAGTATCGGGAGGAAAGATTCCAACTTTTATTCACAAACTGAAAATAGCATGCAACTACTATATTTTCCCACAATAAATGCTTCGATAGGGATGAGAAAGAGTGATGCTTGCTTGTTTATTTGTGTAGGAAGCATCACAACTAAAATACAAGATTAAAATATGTACAAATAAAACCGCTCTTGCCCAGAAACTAGCAAGATTAATTTTGGACAGAAAAGTCTGCTAGTTTGAAACAGGGGTCAAAAAAGGCCATCTACATCAAAATTGAACATCCCTCTCTCAACAGAGGGAGAGGGATATGATATCATCTATCTCCAGTCTACAACACAGTCCTTTCAGCAGTTCTAAGAAGGCTACAAACCCACTTGCCTTACTTAGGTGACCCTGACAATACAGATAAACCTCCAGGTTGCCTCAATAACTCTCTAAAACAGACATGTCAAACACAAGGCCCGGGGCCCGGATCCGGCCCGCAAAGTGGTTTCATGTGGCCCGCGAAGCCATCCTGGAAACAGTGAGGGAATGGCCCCCACTCCCTTGGCCCTGGCCCAGAGACCCTCCTTCTGCCAGAGACCCTCCGATCTGTCCCACTCCTGCCCAGGCCCCCATAGGCACCCTTGATGCGAAGGATGTAGAGCTGGCCACACCCACCCAGTAGGCCATACACACTCTAGCCACGCCCACCCAGTAGGTCACGCCCACCCAGGCCACACCCACCCGCCCCCCTGAGGGCAACTGCAATGCTGATGCGGCCCTCAATGAAATTGAGTTTGACACCCCTGCTCTAGAAGAATGCAAATGATCAGCTGCCTGCAAGGAGTATAAATCCTACCATTCCCCACCATCTAGTCAGAGCTGAAGAAGCTTCTTGGATGAGAAGCAAAACATCTTCAAAGAAAAACAAGAAAGTCCAGTTGCCTCCTGAAAAAGTATCTTCGGGGTGTCTAGAAAGGGTGCTGGCCCAAAATCTTCCAAAAATCTTTCATGTTTGAGAGTAGGCTTGATCCTGGACCTCACCACACCAAGTCCACTATCTTTCCCACTATATAACCCTGTTTCAAAAACATTAATTAGCTATGTTTTTAAGAAATTACTTCTATCCATGGAAGATGAGCTAAAAGAGTAAGAATTCCTGGAAATATTAATATTTAATATTATGAAACCTAGAACTGGAAAAAACTGTATTTAATGATCAAAGCTTATGTTAAGCAAAGTTAATAAAACATAAATTAAATCAGACAGTGTTTTCTCTAGTCTCTAATTCTTTTCCTCTTCTCTAGTCATATATTGTATTCACTGAGTAAATAAATCAAGGAGGAAATATTCATTAGTAACCAGTCACACAATTAAAAGATTGTCATGCACTATGCTTTAGTGTCTTGTACTAGCTCTTTGACTATAATGGGATCAGATGAATAAGCTTATTTGCATAATACACAGATATGCATGCCACTCTTCATTCCCATAAAACTATATCACATATAAGAGATACTGAATTAAGCTGATTATTTAATGCATAAATCACATTCAGAAGGCATGTGGCTTAATTTGTCAACTTGACAGTGTAAAGTAGCTCCTTACATTGCATCTTTTACATCTCAATTCAAGGAGGCTCACCACATTTGCTATTTTACCACAACATAGGTGGCGTTCATAACCTGAAGTAGGTTATCCACCAGTAGTGTGAAGCAGGATATTGTTTCAGATCATTCTATTATGCTACTAACAGCCATTGAACTAAGAGTCAAGTAAGACAGAACAAGGGTTCAGCATAAAATCTACAGATCAATCAGATCAAGGACATTGAATCTATTTCCTTTTTTCTCTTTTCACGGACTGCCAAGTGAAATTGTTTCCCATGGACTGAACTACGACTTCAAAACAGCAGGAAGTTAGATGAACTGAGAATATATTTCCTGGGCAATAGACCACAGAATACAAAAGGGAGAGAGAATATATTCAGTTCCACTATTCTCATGGTAAAACTTATCTCTGGTTTATAGAAGTATAGCATAAACATTTATTTTACTGAAAAAAGCAGATCCTGCCCTTACAAGAAAAACACTAGGGGAAAAGGAAAAAAAAGATAGTATTATTATTACAACATCACGAAACAACTCTTGAAATCTAGCTAATCAGTATATTTATAACTCAGTAATATATTTAGCTGTTTAAAAGGATGCACCCCATAACATATATGGTAGTCTCTACAATAAATGCAATATGAATTCAAGTTACTTTTCTATTCTTGTAAAACTCCCACTCTCCATGTTATATTTCTTCATAAATTAAACTCTGTTGAACTGACCATGCTGAAAAACAAATACATTAGAGTACAAACACCCTAACAAACACCCTAACATAAAATAAAGATGGCACATAGCTTACAAGGTGACTCTGTCCACCTTGAATTATAACAAGCTGTTATTTCTTTTATGTCAAGTCAAGGCTAACTGCTGATGCAGTACAACTAGCAGAAGAATATAAGCATTATGATGAAGTGTTGGCTATTTTTTTGGCAGGAATTTGAGACTCCTTGTAGTTGAAATGATAGTTTTAAGGAGAAAATGGGAAGGTTATCACTATGTAATTTATCAAGGGATGGTGACATTTTTAGCCAGATATTGTTGTGTTTTTCTAAACATACAAGAAAGCAAAAACTCAAAGGAAGACGAGCACACAAATCTTTGTATATGAGGTAAAGATCTGAATATGATTAATGATATATGGAGTATAATCAGAATAATCAATAGCAGTCTTGTTTATTGAAGATATTTAAGGTTCAGTCCTGCATCTCGTTCCTATGAAATAAGCTCAAAAAGGGGTTTGTGCCTAAGTTATCATAATTAAAGACTGGATTTGAAGATGGGAGACTAGAAGATAATGAGGTCTAGTCCTGCCTCAGACTAAACCATATGGGTGACTTTGGGCCAGTCATTTTCTCTCAGTCCTAGGAAGAAGGCAATGGAAAACCAGTCCTAAAAAGGTTGGCAAGAAAACAGCATAGATCACTCCACTTAGATGCCAGAAAACAAGACTAACTGAAACAGATTCAGAATTTCATTACTAGGTTGTGGCCCAATTTAATTTAATTTTCAATTGGCATACATTGTTTGATATTTAAAAGGGAAGTAAATTGAAAATTCAATGAGACTGATATTCACTGCCACTATCAATCACACAAAAAATAATATCCCCTCTTCCATTGCAGCCTATCTCCTAAACTTTCATTGCTAAATGGATCTTATTTTTCCCCTCAAAGTATCTGATAGTACCTCAGTTTGTTACTGAAGTTCAGTGTGAACAATTGTGAAAAGTAAAAGTGTGAATTTCTAGATCATTATTTCCCAAACTTGGCTGTTTGGGAATGGATGGATTCCCACTCCCACCATGCTGGATAGAGAATTCTGGGACTTAAAGTCCACACATTTTTAAATTGCTGGGGTTCAGAAACAGTGATCTAAGCAGAAACTGCACACCAGGCATAGATAAATGCTCAGTCTCACTATAGGCCAGTTCTATGATTCCACAAAGCAAAGGGGATGGTTTCTACAAATCAGTAAAAAAAGTTTTTGTTAATGCTTCTGATGCTACAAAAAAAAAGACAGGCACAATGTCCAAAAATTGCTGCATTGAGGTTTCGTTTCACATAAATCATTTGCTAGGAGGAAGAAAGATGGAGAACGAAACACGGTTATATGACTGACAAGTTTATTTTCAAATCTCACAGAATGTTCCATGGGATTCCTTTGTCTGCAGCAATCATCTCATTATGTAAGGGAAAAAATATACCTTTTCCTATTTCAAGCTATAAAATTTGTTTTTAAAGGATTAGCTCCAAAATCCCCAAACCAATCTTTCTGAAAAATAGTCACCTTTTTGACCAAATGATACATCTATATGACATGGAAGAATTATTCCTTACTCAGCCCTGGAACTCCACTGTTCATTTGATATTAGATTTTAGATTTAGATATTAGTGACTATCTCACAGTTATTACTATAAAATGAAATATAATTAGACCTTGTTCAAAAATCTATTTGCCAAAAATTAAACCTTGCAACTAAGGATTTAATAATTAATATAAAGTAAGTCTTTATTCTATCTCAGTTACTAGATACTGAGATAGAGATAATCTAGAATGACTTATTGCTGAAAAACTTCCTTAACTTTTTATTCTGTACTTATTTATTTACTTATTTAGGTTTTAATTAGAGATAATCAATTTTTATATCTGTTTAGGGTTTTTTAAAATTGAATTTTCTGTCCCTTCCTACTGTTAGGTTAATTTTTTTGTTATGGCTTTTTATATACTGTATAAAGTTAAAATGAATGAACGTATGAATATGAGAGTGTACAAAATGTTTAAACAGACATCATAAGAAAATAATGTTTCTGTCACAACACTTTATGTAAATTGTGATCAAGTAAAGCTGGAGCTACAAGTTTTTTTGTCAAAAATATAATTTTGTAAAAAAAAGATACATATACATATTTTCTGAAGATGACATTTTTGCTAGTCTAATTTATGGTGAAGGACCTCTAAGACTTTGATTTCAAATGTATATTCCAAATGTTAGACAACAAATTTCAATACATGGTGGCTAGAGGCAATTGAAGTTTTAGTTCAGCAAGACTGAAGGATTTGAGTTTAGATAATACAGTGTGGCCCACAGCCCCTTACTGTGAGCCTTTTAGAAAATAAAGGTAAAGGTAAATGTTCCCCCGCACATGCATGCTAGTCGTTTCTGACTCTAGGGGCCGGTGCTCATCTCCGTTTCAAAGCCGAAGAGCCAGCGCTTGTCCGAGGACGTCTCCGTGGTCATGTGGCCGGCATGACTAGACGCCAAAGGCGCACGGAACGCTGTTACCTTCCCACCGTAGTGGTCCCTATTTTTCTACTTGCATTTTTTACGTGCTTTCGAACTGCTAGGTTGGCAGAAGCTGGGACGAGTAACAGGCGTTCACTCTGTTACGCGGCATTCGAGATTCGACCCACCAAACTGCCGACCTTCTGATCGACAAGCTCAGTGTCCTAACCCACTGAGCCACTGCATCCCTATTTTTAGAAAATAAAGGTAAAAGGTAAAGGTTCCCCCGCACATGTGTGCTAGTCGTTTCCGACTCTAGGGGCCGGTGCTCATCTCCGTTTCAAAGCCGAAGAGCCAGCGCTTGTCCGAGGACGTCTCCGTGGTCATGTGGCCGGCATGACTAGACGCCAAAGGCGCACGGAACGCCGTTACCTTCCCACCGGAGTGGTCTCTATTTTTCTACTTGCATTTTTATGTGCTTTCGAACTGCTAGGTTGGCAGAAGCTGGGACGAGTAACAGGTGCTCACTCTGCTACGCGGCACTCGGGATTCGACCCGCCAAACTGCCGACCTTCTGATCAACAAGCTCAACGTCCTAACCCACTGAGCCACCGCGTCCCTTTTTTAGAAAATACATACCTCTAAAACCGTTAATTTCCATGAATTGGATACTTTACTAACAGAGAAGGTGCCAGGAAAACACAAAAAGCCCTGTAACATTGGAAAAATCATGCTCCAAATCTTTTTTTTTTTTATTGAAAAGTTTTATAAAATACAATTTTCCTTTAAAAAAACCCCCCTTCCCCCTCCCTCCTCCCCTCCCTACCTCCCCCCTATCTCCCCCCCTCCCCCTCCCCCTCCTCCCTCCCCTACCTCCCCCCCTCCACTTCCCCTCCTCCCCCCTCCCCCCCCCGACTTCCCAGAGCAAAATACAAGGTATATATCTAAAAGGCAATCATAAACAATCATATACTAACAATTATAAACTCTAAAATCCATCACTCTCTAGCTTGTATATAGTAAACCAATCCTTAATAATACTAAATATATATAAAAAACTAAAATAAAAGAAAACTAGCATCATTCCCATCTATGTTCTTCCACAATTCACTATTACCTTAACATATTCTCATTTGCACATTAATAAATAGTTCTTACACAAATTAACCCACATTAACCCACAAAACTTTCTTCCTCTTCCTCTGTAGTAAGTTGTCCATTAATTCCAAATTAAAAAAAAAATCTATTACCATACATAGCATCCCAAAACTTTTTTTTTTTAAAAAAAAACACAACTACCACTTAACTATAAATATTTTGTGGAAGTTCCATAGATTTCTACTGGTCTTATTTTTTTTCCTTTTTTGAGCGTTTTAAGGCAGCACGCGTCACCCTCTGTTCTCTAAGATCATCCAAAAGAGTTGCAGCTTGAACTCCTCCTGTACCCTTCTCGTCTATCTGTGCATCTTCATCCTCTTGATGTTCTCCTTCTCCAGATCCCTCTGCAGCTTCCAGAAGTGTTGATGGGGTTACTTTCAAGACATTATTATAAAAATCATGCGCTTGCTTCACATTACTCAAACAGTACCTTTTGCCATCATACATGAAGCTCAACCCAGCTGGGATCTCCCATCTGAACCTTATATCTCTTTGCTTGAGCTCTTGCACAAGAAATATAAAATCCTTCCTTCTCTTTAAAATCTTTGGAGGAATTTCTTTTAGAACCAAAACTTGTTGACCAGCAATCACAACTTTGGTATCGTAGGCAGCTTGTATAACTTCATCTCTAATTTCCCTTTTTACAAAATAAACCACCACATCTCTAGGCAACTTTCTCTGTTTAGCAATCCACGAATTCACACGAAACACTTTGTCCATACCTTGTTTTAATTCAGATGCTGGATGGTTCAATACTCCCTCAAAAGCCTCAGAAACCAGCTGCTTTAAATCTTCCTTAATATTCTCTTTTAGGCCTCTAATTCTCACAGCAAACTGCATCTGGTAAAATTGAGCCAAGCTCTGTTCACTGTCGATTTTGTCTTTTAAATCTTCAATTTCCAATACTTTTGCTTCTAATAAAGCATTCTTTTGAATCAAATCTTGCACTTGATCATCCAGCACCTCCACACATTTAGCAACTTTTTGCACTGAGGACAAAATGTCTACCTTCATTTCTCTAAGTTTCTGTTCCATCCTTTCTTCCATTCTCTGCTCCAATTTCTCCAATTTCTCCTCCATCTGTAGAAATTTAACACCCATTGACTCCAGAATTAACTGGGTATGTTTTTCAAGATCCTTCGATGTCAATACATCAGGAGAATGCAACGCCTGCAGCAATGATTGTTGTTGCACCGGAGAATTTCCAGCACTCCGAAAAGTTCTAGGGGGAGGTTTAGCCGCCATCTTTTACTTACAATTGTGACGCACTTTCACTTTAAGTTTTAAGCAAAGTCCATCAAGCTTGAGAGTAAAATAAAATCTTCTTCATCTCTTCATCTTTCCCTCTTGTACTGCTCTGCCTGCTCTTTCCCTTTCATAGTCTCTCCTTCAAGCAGGGATGGTCGCAGACGCCTGGCTCTGCTCCATGAAGTCCGGAGCAGAGACGCTAGCCAGCTGGGAGCAGCCCAGGCTACGGGGGAGTTCAATCCTTCAGCCGCCCAAGCTCCAAGCTCAGGCGGCCCCGGAGAACTCAACCCCCACCTGGGGGCTCACCCCCTCCTCTTCTCCCGAGGAGGGGGCTTCAGATTCACCCGAACAGCTGATCGGCGCTGTTTCGGGCGAAAAAACACCAGCTGAGCCGCGGGCAGCCCGGGAAGGCTCCCTCCGTCGCCGCGGAGCCACCGGAAGTCCATGCTCCAAATCTTATTAAGCCAGCATAATTTCTAATGTATAGTTTATGGAAACTAGGGCTAATGGATATTGGTAATGCTCTGATGTTGCTTGCCAGTTTAAGAGAAAAGAAATTCAGTTCTTCCTTACCATTTATACTTCTGCAGCACTGTATTTTTTTTCCCCATCCCTTGCTGCTGTCCTGCATTCTCTCTAGGCAGATGTAATACAATGAACCTGACCATATTATTTTCACTAGGTAGGCAACCCAACAATACACTATTAACTAAAAAAAAAAAAGTCTTGGCATTTCCCTGATTGTCAGCTAACTAAATTTCTTTTCAAACCAATTCTTCATTACACTTCCTGAGTCATTCTGCCCTCATCCCATCTGTAGTGCATGTATTTTTTGCTTCCTCTGCCATTGGTTGTTTTCCAAAGACATCCATTACTGTCAGGTAGATCTGAGATTCTGTTTGTGTTACTGGGCACATAACAGACAATTCTTATTAAAGACCACACTGTTCCTTGCTTATAAATTGGCCCACATTTCCATAGCTGTAAATCAAGATTCCATGCTGTTAAAATATCAGGAGTGGAAAGTTACTGTTACAGTTCACTGACTTATGATAGCTGTAACGGGAGGAATGAGATTGCCACAATTTGTGTTTGCTTGCTGTCTCTGGTGAAAGATCAGTTGCTTTATAGACTGAGGATAATTTGGCAGGGTCAGCAGGATTTGAGTGATCTTTATACAATATTTTTTCTTTATCTCTCCTGGCATATGTTTTTATGTGTTACATCTCACTAACTGCAGCATGCTTAAAGGCTTTCTAGATTTTTTGTACTATCTAGTATGGCCATACCTGTTGTTAGTTTGCTGTTCTTTTTATTTAATCGTGGACCCATTTTTTTCACCATGACTTTCATTACTAGAACTTGGAGATCATTTGTATAGAACAGATTTTTCTTCTTCCAGTTTTAAAAACTAATATTTTCAATCAACATTCCTTCAATATATTCTGTATTCAGCAATATAACTTAAAAGGTAAAAAGATAACATACAGCTTGTATCATGCCTTTCCTCACCTGGAGCCAGGTTGTTTCACCCTCTGGGGCTCCTGTATGGATTTTCAAAAAGGAGAATAAAATGTTTTGCAATTGTCATTTTACCAAGGACTATCAAAATTTGACATGGCCAACACACTCAAAGGTTTTTCCATAATCATGAAGCATATAAGTGTCATTTTGGTATTCTGTGGCTTTTTCAATTATCCAGCATAAATCTACAATAATGTTTCATGTTTCTCAGCTTTTTTCTAAACCAGTTTAAACAACTGGCATCTCCCTTTCCATTTAGGCCTTTTTTCATGTTGGACAATCCTAAGCATTATTTTGCTATCATGTGAAAAATAAGAATGTGTACAATGCTTAGTACATCCTGTTAACACTCATTTCTTTGGTACTGATAAGTGGTTTGCTCTGATCTCATCTGTTGGCTACTGTATCATTTGATTGATTGAACTTATAATGGTGCCTACAATATCTCACACAGTGATCCTGGGTAGTTCCCAACAACCAATAAAACAGAATATTCCTTTCCACACACCAGACCAGCCAAACTATTAAGTTTCTAACTCAAATCCATTTTGGCCAAGTGTTTTGCAGAAGAGTTATGTCTTCATGGCCTTCTGGAAGACTAAAAGGGTAGAATTGGTGGCAATAGATTAGTTTGAACCTTTAGCAATTCTTTTTCCCTTCCAACTTTTACAGGACAATTATTTGTTATTACAAAGTAAATAACCTTTGAGCAAAAAGGAATAGAGGAAAAAAGTTTTGATTGTCTAGACAAGCTCTTTGTCATTCTTATTGTACAAAAGGACAGATGAAATACGCTTTCATCTTTGTATCTTTATTTGAATCAATTACTACCTATTCATTGGTATTCTTTAGTATATCAATTCATGGTTGAATCTTCTTCTGCATTCAAAATTAACATTATAGCCCACCTTAACTATAAATCTAAATATAGATAGAGACCATGCACGCTGCCATATTTAACACTGTATCTGCAACTTAAATTACAAATAGTACAATTGAATGCTGATCTGTTCTTACTTAGAAATTCCAATTCTTATTGGGTTTTATTCCCATCTAAGTATAGATAATATAATTTAAATTACAACTAAGATAACTGCATGAAAAAATATGTTCACCCATATATTCCGATATTTCATGCTAGTACTTTTATCTTCACCCAGAGAAGACAAAAGAGAAGAAGTAGCTATATATTAAAAGAACATTCATGACAGCAGAATATCAAGGATAATTCAGGCACCACCACCCCTCAAAAAAATGCCGTAATTTGTAATGCCTGAAGCAACTAAATGCCAATAAAAGGAATATAATACATTGAATAGACCTATGTAAGCTACGTAAGACAGATTCAACAATCACGTTTGGTTGTCTGTTTGTGTAATAGTTACCCTTATCCATGTGATGAACAAAAGTGCAAGAATACATCTTCAGGGGCTTTTTCAGAGAAGGACATGTATGCTTTAAGGCAGGTTATTTGTTTTCAGAACAGAACGTACTACTTCTTTTGAAAGTTTACTATGTCCCTGCAGTACATTGTGTCTGATTAAATAATCTTTATTTCATTACTTCAACATTTGTCTGGTGTAGACACTCTGAGCTTTTTTACTCCTAGACTTTTAAGCTTCAAAACGATTTACTCTATGAAGACAAATAAATAAATATGTACTGTATTTCTCCCAAAATAAGATTCACATAGAAAATAAGCCCTAGTTTGATTTTTTTAATATAAGCCCTATCCCAAAAAATAAGCCCGGGGGCGGGGGGGAATGGCCAGCAAAGGAGGCCATGAGCATGAGCATGGAGGCTGACAATGTCTGGAAGCATCTGCAGTCCAGTGGCCCCTTGGCAGGTGCACTCTGGGTCTGTGCAGCCTGTGCAGTGCAGTTAAGTCCCTCCAAGCCACAAGCGGAGGCAGAGATTTGGGGGGAGGCATGTGATCCATCCCACTATATGTCTTTGCTTGTGGAGTGTGTGGTGCAGTGGGAGGACAAAGTTGGATGGTGGGGCTAGAGTGCACAGGGCCCACAGTGTGCTGCTGCCCCATCCTGCACCCTGCCTTGCCTCATGGCTTCTGCCTCCACCTGTTGCTTGGAGGAACTTTCCCACAAGCCTTACCCCCTTTTAAACCTCACCTCCTTTTCCAAAGGCATGAGTATCATCCAGAAGGAACAATTTCCCTCACCCTGGATCCACACAAGACAGAAGCCCCTCATTGTATCCGCCTTGTGTCCACAAAGTGGGTCTTGGGATCCACCCAGCCCCTATGGCCATTAGGAGGTAATTTGTTGGGCTTACAAATAATCCTCTCTCCATGTGCATTTCTAGCTCAGCAAATCCAGGGATTGATTCAAGGGTGCCCTGCCATAAACTGTCCCCGAGGCTTGCACTTGGCTCTCGGCATTGCCACACACGCACCTAGAGACCCACAATTGAGCCATTCCATCCATTCATGGGAATTTAAAGAGACACGGTTCCAATTTATTACTTTTTGTCTCCCCTGTCTTGAGACAATGGAACTGTTGTTTCTCAAAACAAATGAGCCCAATGCTACCTGGAGGGCTCCCACACTTTTGCAAAAATGACTCGAATACGGCATGAGGAACAGCCACTGCTTTCCCCAGTAAAGCCTGAATCAAAACAAAGCAGCACGAGTCCGGGCACCCTTCCTGTCTTTTTCACCCCCTGTCTTTCACCCCTTCTCCCTCCCTGTGCAGGGGGAAAGGAAGGGCCATCAAGGGGACACTGAAAAGACACTCCCTGGGAAAGGACAAAGCAGTCTTCTGCCAGAACCCAGGCACTGCTGCTGACTTGGAAGGAACAGCTTTTACATTTGTGTGCCATGTCTTCTGAGAGGTCTCATGGAGAGGCAGTCGAGCCCCTCTTCCTTACCATGGCTGTGTGGCTTCTTCCCCCCCCCACTGCTCTTTCTCTCTTACTTCAGCCCAGCCTACCTTTCCATCTCCCTCCAAGGAGGGAAGTCAGGTTCAAAGGGGATGGGAGGTTGGGACAAATCTGCAAGAAACTGAGTTTTCCTTTCATGCCAAGTTCCCATGAGCAAGCCCGGGGAGCAGCTGGTGAAGAGACAGCCCTCGAGTGACTGTTATCCCATTCCCTCCTTCTTCTTTCCCTTATTTCTGAGGTGAGGAATGAAAAGCCCTATCGTTCCCAGCCACCAGGGCAAGGCTACTTGTCTCGCATGCTTCTCCTGCAAATGCCCCCCTGGCACACAGACTCTGCTTGGAGTGCCAGTCTGGTGATCGCAGCACTCTGACATACCTGCGCTGCACAGGCTGTGCAGCCCAGATTGCCAGCCAAGGGGCCAGAGGGATGCAGCAGCTTCCAGACACCATTTGCTCCTGCGTGTTTTCCACCTCCTGTGTGTGCAGCAGGGGGTAGTGCGCGCAGCAGGGCAGAGCCGGTCCCTCGCCATCTCCAGTACCATATTTCCCTGAAAATAAGCCCTAATGCATCTTTTAGTGCCCTCAAAAAATATAAGATCGGGTCTTATTTTCAGAGAAACACAAGTGCCTTATTTATAACTGTGTACTGACTTCAAACCATGAATTATCACCTCATCATTGCAATTTTGTAACTGAAAGGATTTTGCAAGACATTTCAATCACTTCATATATTATTTTATTTTGAAAACTTTTCCTTCAAACAAAAATACAATACAGAAGAGGGTATCATGGTTCAGTGTTTGAAATATGTGAAAGAACCATTGTCCAGAAGCTTATTGATACACAAAATTCTGCATGTAATCTTGGATCACTCACATCCTTTTATCCTAATCTGACTCACAAAATTATTGGGAAGATAATTGAACCAGATAAAAATGTCTTCAAGAAAGGAGAAATTGTCAAAGATTTGGGGAAAGTTGAATATCAGGAAATGAAGACTGATATAAGAACCAAAGGGGAAAAATCAGCATTAACTTCTTAATTACATCTTCATAAGGATGGGATGTGGTGGCTCAGTGGGTTAGGATGCTGAGCTTGTCGATCAGAAGGTCGGCAGTTTGGCGGGTCGAATCCTGAGTGCCGTGTAACAGAGTGAGTGCCTGTTACTTGTTCCAGCTTCTGCCAACCTAGCAGTTTGAAAGCACATAAAAATGCAAGTAGAAAAATAGGGACCACTACAGTGGGAAGGTAACAGCGTTCCGTGCGCCTTTGGCATCTAGTCATGCCGGCCACATGACCACAGAGACGTCTTCGGACAAGCGCTGGCTCTTTGGCTTTGAAACAGAGATGAGCACCGGCCCCTAGAGTCGGAAATGACTAGCACGCATGTGCGGGGGAACCTTTACCTTTACCTAAGGATGGATAGATGTGTGGATGGATGGATGGATGGATGGATGGATGGATGGATGGATGGATGGATGAGGTGGATTTCATTAGGGCAGACTGATCCTATATTGAAAGTAAAATCCAATAGAACACAATTTTTTCACAATTCTATCAACTACTTTATCTGTTTATATTAAAAAAATGCCTTATCTTACCTTGTCTTAGCCCAGACCTAGTCCTGACAAATATAAACATGAAGAAATATTTCATTTTAATAGAGGAACATGGATTGTATAATGTCCCCAGATATAGTTTGCCTTACTGAGAAGTAGGACTCATTTTCACACTACTAGTCTATGAAACTACTAATTTCATCATCCATATTTTGAACAGGTTTTATCGAGGCAGAAGTTCTTCAATGGTACAGTACGTTCTACAGAAGAGTGTTATACTACAATATAGGCAATGATTCATTTTAAGATTAGAAGTCAACCAAAATTTCAAAAGAATGAATAGTTGTCACACACAGTTAAAAATGTATTTTATCTCAGGTGCTATTTCAATTGGCACTACAATCATTTAAAAGAAAACAAAATTTGGGGAATAATATAATATCTAAATCATAATATGAGGAATAAAAGTACATCTAAAGCATCTCTGTAGAATAAACTAATTCAGAAAAATATTACAGTAGTTTATACCATAATTATTAAGAAATTTCTATCATGTGGTTGATTTTAAGCTCTGATTAAATAGGGAACATTTCACAGATTTTCTTGTTGAATAGAACTCTGTTTGCAACAAGCATTGATTAAAGCTCCCTGCATTAGCCTTTAATACCTGCATAAATTTGCTTGCCTAAAATATATTATAATGGAAAGGAAGTACATACAATATAGTGTGTGATATATCTGAAAATAAAAATACACCAGCAGCAGTCATGGTGGTGGGGAATGATAAAAATAGAACTGGGGCAAAGTAAAATAAGCTTTCTCCAATGAGTAGAACATGCAGTACAATGGCACAGTGATAGCTTCATCATTTTGATGAAAGCAGTGGTTCCTGCAGACACCACCGATTGATAGTTTGTTCACTGTGGTGTTAGATTATTAGACCAGCACAGATCAAAGTTAATCAGTCACACCAAGGTGCTATGCCTATTGTCTATTGATTTCAACATCAAAATGCAGTGATAGTTCTCAATCTACAGCTTCATTTCAGCAGTATCTCTTTTACCAAATAATGAAATAAAATAAAGGAACTCTTCTCTTTCTACCAGTTAGAAATGGAGGGTCATGAAATCTCGATTTCTAATTCCTGCTTTTTCAGCCAAACAATACCTAAAATAAATTCACAGTCTATTACATAAATATCTTGATACTTATTTTTCTAATTGCTTTATTTCAATGTTTGCATTTCTATGTAGATAACAAAAAATGCTTACTGTATTAGAATTGTTATTTCTGTTTATGTTGAAAACGTTTACATTTAAACTTAATTTAATTAATTTAAAAACAATGTTTGATATTTATTTAAAATATTTCACTTCACATTTTCTTCATTTGTTTTGTAAAGTCTGATGACAGGTTTTTCTTTATTTATCTGATAATGAATTCTATTTAACTGAGAAATCCTTAATTCTAGATTGACATGTATAGAATTATATTGCTCCTTGTATTCAAATTCTTCCTTAAAATCCTATTATTTTAATTTTTTGTATTTTAAGAAATTTGTTATAATTGTTCTGTCAGGGAATTTCTCCTTAGTACTAGGTTGTGTCTCTCCTTGTTTAGTTTCCATATATTGCTTTTTGTTCTGCCTTCAGGTGCTTTGGAAAATAGGTTGACTCACTCTTCTTTATGGCAACCCCTTAAGTTTGCCTGCTCTGTCATAAGAAATAAACATCTATTTTGAATTGCCCTGCTTAATCTCACTAAGGCTTCAGCCAACTCTAATGTACTCAGAATTCTGTTTAATAGCACTGTTGATTTGGTCTTTGTAGAATTTGGAAAAGGTTGTTTATACTTATGGTACGCTGATTGTTCAATATTCTTGTATCTTTGTCCTTTGTCCTATTATCTGAACAGTAAGAGATTGACTACGCAATTTTGAATTCCTAATAAAAAGTAGATATTGATAAACATTAATTCTTTCATAGCCCATGTTTAAATAGAAGACATAAATAGCAGCTGGAATTGGGTATGTCTAATTTAATTAAGAGAAGGGTGAGTGGGGACATGATAGCAGTGTTCCAATATCTCAGGGCTTCCACAAAGAAGAGGGAGTCAAGCTATTCTCTAAAGCGCCCAAAGGCAGGACAAGAAGCAATGGATGGAAACTAATCAAGGAGAGAAGCAACCTAGAACTAAGGAGAAACTTCCTGACAGTTAGAACAATTAACCAGTGGAACAACCTGCCTCCAGAAGTGGTGAATGCTCACACTGGAGGTTTTTAAGAAGAGACTGGACAGCCATTTGTCTGAAATGGTATAGGTTTTCCTGCCTGAGCAGGGGGTTGGACTAGATGATCTCCAAGGTCCCTTCCAACTTTACTACTATTATGATTATGATATAAACTAATAGCACACATAAACAAGCACAACTAATATAAGCTAATGCAAACAAAACATTTCAGAAATGCACATTAACATATCCTTTCCAATTTCAGATTTTTTAAAAAGCAAACTTAATGTATCTGCAGCTACAGTGAAGGCATCAATTCTACTCTTACTTTTTGAACATTTAGGGAAAACATGTGCTCTAGATATCACCCTACTGGGCCACTTGGCTGGCAAACACCAAAGGTGACACTCTCAATGAGGTAATCTTTTCAATTTATCATCATTTATTGTAAAAAGGCTTCTGTTAAAAGTAGAGCAGAATGATGAAGACAGAAGACCTGCACTGCTGAGTTTTTGTAGACCTTCAGTTCAGAAAAAGAAACAATTGATCATTCCGCATGCTCAGGTTTCACTCTTAATACCTGTTATTATGCAGGCTCTTAGATTCACAGGTATTAAGTGTAGCTTTATTGTCTCCTTAGGAGCTTTGAGAAAATGAAGTTGGCATGATGTTTTTGTTCATTTTATGTAAGGTGTATTGATTTCCATTGGATGAATGAAAGCATGATATGTGGGTGTACGAGAGAAATGTCTCTAACCAACTATTTGTTCACTGTTGGACTGCATTACACATTTAGGTGTACAATTTTGAGCCAAAGGATATAACTAAAATATCATTGTACTTCAAATAATTCAATTCTAACAGGAATTACCACAAAGCAATACATTCTTTTCATTTAAGAGATCAACTGTGTTTTTGCCATCCTATATCCATAAATAGATGAAATAAATTGTTACAGATCAATGAAAGGAGCTGCTAAAACTAGCTAATAAAAATAGGCCAGTTTATGTAGCACAACTAAGCAGCAAACCAAATTCCAGGGTGAAGGGTGGATTCTTCAATTTTTCAAAGCAGAATTTAGATTGTCAGATACACAATCTGATGCTATTTTGCAGTGTTTTATTACTACTCTTATGAACTTTTGTTATTGGGTAAATTATTAACAGGATTGTTTGGGACGAGTTCAAAGCATCAAGAAAACCTCCTTATATGTTATTAAAATCAAAGTCTGGTTAATGAAATAGACAGATTATAGTTTAATTAATTCTCACGTAAAGGGTTTTTTTTTTTTGCACTGCTGTCCATATCACATTGTTTCAAAATATCAACATAAGTGTTCTTGCCCATATCTGTTCTAGTATACAAAGCTTCTTTTTAACAATGTTTTGAAAAGTGATTTTGTTGGAATCTCTTTAGTTCAGATACCAAACCTGGAACCAAGTTCTTTTAGAATGAATTTCAAATTTCATGCCAGGATACAATTTACTGGTCAGTGATTTTCATATGGAAATAGTTAGGAGGATCTTGATCTTCTTCTGCTTCAGATACAGTTCTTACCTAAATTGGGCATGAACAGAGTAAGTAAATCTTTCAAGGAAAATAGTGCCATGGACAGGGCCAGTTAAGTGCTTGTCATTCGTAGCTTTCATTTATAGGTCAGGACTATAGGTTTTCCTTACGTACAAATGATATACTGTACCTTCCCCATTCTGTATATGGATAACTTACATTTTTTAAAAATGCATTAGCTAAGGTATAGTTACATAGTAATTCACATTAAACTGGATTTCAGTTATTTCAAATGTAATTGTCACATTAGCAGAATTTTCTGATATAACATTTCTAATTATATTCAAAGTAACTGAGTTTTGTTTTCCAACTTATTTACATATTTTATATACAGCTGTAATGCTCTACAAGAAATAGTTAAAAACAAAGAATGTCTCTTTTTTTCTTAAATATATACACATTGAAGTCTTCTGACTTGCATTGGTTGCATTTCAATAGTTTTGTGTTTTAATTTTATATGTTAAATACTTTTGGATTTCTATAGATATTGTTTAATTTATTGATTAATAAATGTAATCCATAAAATTTTTAATTAACTTATTATAATCAATTATTAATTAATTAATTAATTATATAATTTGATGCAGCTTTTAAAGCAGAAGTTGAAAATGTGTACTTACTGTACTTCAGTGCTTTTCAACCAGTGGTACGTGTATCACCTGTGGTACTTTGGCATGTGGCAGGTGATATGCGACCATCCTAGAGAAGTGTAGCAGGGAAGGCCAATGAGCCAAGATGACCCAAGCCTGGGGGAGAGGCAACTGCAGCTGCAGGACTGTTGGGGCTCGGGCAGAAGCCCAAAGAGCATTGGCAGGGCTCCAGCTGATTGGCACTTCTAGAAGCAGCATGGAGCGGAGGTGAACTGAAGAAAAAGAGGGGGGATAGGAGAGGCTATAAAAGGAGGTGCTTTTGTCAGGAAAGGGGGAAAAAGACAACAGGGAAAGAGAAGGGGACCGAGAAGAAGCTATGGAAAGAGAGCTCAGCAGGCAGGGAGGAAAAAGAGACTGGGAAGAAGAAGCAGGTTTTGCTGGAAGGAAAGGTCCCCTAGTTCATTTTCTCCAGCCAGGAGAATGCAATCAGTGCTGATGAAATGAAAATCCGGGAGATGAGCATGTCGGAAAGGAGGTGGGTTTATTTAGTTCTGGATCAGCTGGCAGCTTGATTTGGTTAACTTAAGGATTTTTGTACAGTTTTTACAGCATTTTGTAATTCAGAGGTTCCTTTGTATGTTTTGATTATTGGAATATTTTAGTCTGTTCACAAAGTCTAGCAATGAGTCCTAAGTGTTGACTTCCATAGGTTTAATCCCTTTAAACAAATGTAATTAGTTTTACTCCCTTATCTTGAGTCTGTCTATGGCTTTTAGAAAGTTTTCTTTGAAGGTAAACAGGCTTAATTTAAGTCTAAAACTTTTTGCAATTACTGGAGCATTAAAGAGCAAAAAAAAGTTTATGTGTTTATTCTGGGAGGCTTTTGTGAGTCTTTCTTGCTTTGCACTTGATTCCTGTGTCTTTAAGGGCATATGGAAGGGATTGGGGGGTGCATTCTTACTACACTGTGGAAGGAGAGCTCAGAAGGCAGGGAGGAAGAAGAGGAGAGGGAGAGAGGAAGAAGGGCTTACAGCTAGCTCAGGGGGTCTACAAACTTAGCAACTTTAAGACTTGTGGACTTCAACTCCCAGAATTCCTCAACCAGCCATGATGGCTAAGGAAATTTTGGGAGTTGAAGTCCACAAGTCTTAAAAGTGCCAAGTCTGAAGACCCCTGAGCTAGCTGGTAGTAGTGCATATTAATAAACATGGATAAATTCATCATTCATTTGTCAGTGCAAAGGGAAAGTGATTCAGCAAAGGAACAGCCACCGAAGAAATTAAAACTGGTACTTTTTTTCTTTTTTTCTACGGTTTGTAATATTTTATTAGATTATAGAATAAAATACAAAAATACAAAGCAAATAGTAGGACACAGTGGGGAGGAAAAAGGAGAAAAAAGTGAGGGGGAGAAGGGGGAAAAACAGTCTTCCTCTGTTGCAGTAGAAGGAAGCATTAACATTGAACCTCAACTTTTTACTTTTCCATAATATTATAAGCTAGCCATTTCTATAACAAAAAAAGGAATCTAATCAGTAAAACCCAAAATCCCCCTCCCCTTTTTTTTAGCCATCAGGTTTTTGACACCTTGCTAAGTACTGGTGGTACTTAAATATTGTCATATCCTAAAAGTTGAACAATATGTGAAAAGATTGAAAAGCCCTGCTGTACTTAATAAAACTTTCCTAAACGATAAAAGAGATTGATTTTTGCAAATAGAAATGATAAAGAACCACTGTTGCCTCTAAAACTAAAGTTTTCTTTTATAACAAAACACAAACTTTTCCTCTGATGTAGACTTGGAATATCTAATGGTTTGGGAAAGTGAGAACATAATATTTTGAAAAAATACACATAAGAACATGCTGTCCCACTTAGTTATTTATCAAGTAGTTATCAAGGTCATACAATCTTTATCTGAGGCCATCTCCAAATTCCTGCAATAAATGAGGCAAGGTCAAAGAGAGAATTCTTTTTCAAATGACAATATTAAGCCCTATTTGTAGAATGCTCCCCCCATTTAAGTTTTTGTTAAAGTGCACTTTTAGATTCTTCTTAATTTCCTAGGCTTTTTTTAATTATTTTAAAGTTATTTAGAAAATAAATCAATGTAAAATACTATTTAATCATAAGACATAATGGGGGAGATTTATAGTATAAGACAACTATAAAATGATGTATCCATCTGTATCACAAGGAACAAACTATATTTTCAAACAAAGACAAACTGGGTCACAATTACTAATCAGCGAATATGGTGAGAATCCCCACTTACTCATATAATTTTCTAATCTATCTTTTTTTTTAAAAAAAAGAGACATTTTAATGCCCTATAAAATTAACTGGCTTCTATTGACTTCCGCAGAATGTGGAATGCACTATTATCTGTTGATGAGTGAGGAAGAGAAGGTATGGATTCTTATTTTAATGGTACTTTAATCAAATTTAATTCACTAGTGCTTGCTTTTTTAGAATATACTTCAGTGAGACTTTGATAAGAATCTTTAGTTAGATGGCAGGATTTGGTTGTTTTGATGATATAAAAGCAATTCTCAATGGGTAAAGGTACTATAAAAATACATTTCAGACATTAATAGCACTATATCTACAGGCATTTTATCCTGCAGGTAAGATAGAGAAAATGAGAAACTAGGAACCCAAAGGGAACTAGCAACAAATTAATACCTAAGATCTTTAAAACTGTAACAATCTTGTGATCCTATTGTAACTGACAAAAATGCTGCATCTTAATTAGTGCTCTACTGTTTTAATTGCACTTTTATTAAACTTAATGAACTATTAATATAACTGAGTATTTTAAAATAATTTATCTTTTCATTAAATTGATGGAATAATGACATTGTCATGACATTGTCATGTATTTTGTGAGACATACAATACAAGTTTATTATTTAGAAACAAGTAGCGTTGAATTTGTTTTCGACTTTTTTGTTATTTTCCTAATTCCTCAGCATATCCTCTTTTTCTGCTATCAGTGCTTGATTGTAAGATATTTTTTTTTTCTGAATGTTAACATTGGTTAAAAAAATACAATAGTTTATAGTGTGTAATTCCTTATATTTGTTTTATTTATTTCCAGTTTTACAGTTCATCATTCTCAAAAGACTCTAGATCAAGGTCTTCAAATTTGGCCCTTTTATGACTTGTAGCCTTCAACTCCTAGAATTCCTCAGACAGGCACACTGGCTGAGGAATTCTGGGAATTGAAGTCCACAAGTCATAAAAGGACCAAGTTTGAAGAGCCCTCCTTCTAGATGATGAAAATAAATTAAAATTCTAAATATAAAAATAAAATAGTATAAAATTATACTATACAAAATTATTAAAAAACAATAATAACAATAAATCAACTCTCCTAGAAATAATTGGAAAACTCAATCCAAAGGTTGAAAGCTAAGTGAAATAAAATTGTATTTAAATAATTTCTAAAAACCATTAGTGACCTGAGGGGAGAGAGCTGCTATAGAGAAGGCCTGCTATCTTGTCTACATGATAAATATATGAAGGAAATATTACATTTATTTCATCACTTTTAAAGAACATCCATGTATCTGTATGTGTATCTTCAGTGTATTTTCAGCAAGCTATTCCCTTTTGTATAAATAATATTATACCAATAATATATTATTTATATTAATAAATATAAAATATCTGTAATATTTGTTGTTTACAAATATCAAGGAAAGGAAATGCCTTATCTTGCGGTTGAATTTTAAACCAGTAGATGTCTGCAGTATATTTCCACTAACTATAATTAATACAGTTGTAAACCTATCAAAGACTCTACAGCTTTCCTTCAACATCACCTGAGATTTTAAATAAACAAGAGAGCAATTTAATAATAAATAATTGATACATAATTAAATGTTTATTAAATCAGGTTTCAATTTACTGACTGTGTAGTAACTGTGTAATCTTTTGAATAGAAATATCTACTGCATAGATACGTAGATAGCATTGAGCAAGTACAGCTAAAACCAGGATTGACAGAAAAAGTAATTGTGTATGGCAAGTAGTAAGTATGGTTAGACTGGCTTCATATAGCTCACGGGTGTCAACCTCGGCACATCACATGATGTGTCGCGACCTATCATGACTTTTTTTGGCATTGCCAGAGCTGGGGTGGGCGTGGCCTCTGCATGATGTAACTGGCCCCTGCGCTGGCAGTTTGACACCCCTGATGTAGATATTAAACAAGGGAGGAGAGACACATACAGCTGGTCCAAAAGATGGTATCGATGGTATCAAAGGTCACAGAGAGGTGCTGATGGTACCGAAGGATGCAGAGAGATCAAGGAATGAGAGAATGGTTGTACTGCCCCCAGAGATCATTCCACCAGAGATCCTCCTTAGTCCAAGAACTGAGGGTTTCAGTAGATGACATTTTAGAGCATATTGTAGCTGAAACAACTCTATTCACACCATGTGATACCCCACTCTCACCCCCTGTCCTTAAAACCTGAGCCCCCTTTTTTGGACTTAGGGTCACTTTTTGTTTTGGAGTGATATGTTGCAAGCTACTGTCCAAAAACTGATTCTGAGAAAAAGTAGTAAAGTTGGTAAAATATTACATGTAAATTTCATTAAAAAGTCACTACATTGATGATGTTAATTTTTGACATTTTATAAACAATTGACAGCAAGTTTGCAAGATGTTTTCAGAATCGCAAGACTTTAGAGTGACATACTGTATGAAGTTTTTCCCCTTCATGGATTACTGCCTTGTCATGGCGAAG
Source organism: Vipera ursinii (assembly GCF_947247035.1). Lineage (NCBI taxonomy): Eukaryota > Metazoa > Chordata > Lepidosauria > Squamata > Viperidae > Vipera > Vipera ursinii. The sequence continues at coordinate 37,344,252 of NC_139514.1, read as the reverse complement.
GGGCTTATGTAATTCTGTGAAGCTATTAGCTATGCCGTGCAGAGACACACAAGACAGAAAGGTCATAGCAGAGAGTTCTGACAAAACGTGATCCACCGGAGAAGGAAATGGCAACCCACTCCAGTATCTTTGCCATGAAAACCCTATGGACAGTACCAAAAGGCAAAACGATGTAATGCTGGAAGATGAGCCCCTCATGTCAGAAGGCATCCAATATGCTACTGGGGAAGAGCAGAGGGCTAGTACTAGTAGGGACAGAAAGAATGAAGCGACTGGGCCAAAGCCGAAAGGATGCTCAGCTGTGGATGTGTCTGGTGGTGAAAGGAAAGTCCAATGCTGTAAAGATTTTTTTCTCCATAGGAACCTGGAATGTAAGATCCATGAATCAAGGAAAGCTGGACGTGGTCAAACAAGAGATGACAACACTGAAGATCGACATCTTAGGTATCAGCGAACTAAAATGGACAGGAATGGGTGAATTTAATTCAGATGACCATCAGGTATACTACTGCGGGCAAGAATCCCTCAGAAGAAATGGAGTAGCCTTCATAGTCAATAAAAGAGTAGGGAAAGCAATACTGGGATACAATCCTCAAAATGACAGAATGATCTCAGTTCGAATCCAAGACAAACCATTCAATATCACAGTACTTCCAAGTCTATGCCCCAACCACCAGTGCTGAAGAGGATGAAATTGACCAGTTCTATGAAGCCCTACAGCACCTTATAGAACTAACACCAAAAAATGATGTCCTTATCATCATGGGGGATTGGAATGCTAAAGTAGGAAGCCAAAAGATAACCTGAATAACAGGCAAGTTTGGCCTTGGAGTACAAAATGAAGCAGGGCACAGGCTGATAGAATTTTGTCAAGAGAATACGATGGTCATAGCAAACACTCTTTTCCAACAATCCAAGAGATGGCTCTACATATGGACATCACCAAACAGTCAACATAGAAATCAGATTAACTATATGCTCTGCAGGCAAAGATGGAGAAGCTGTATACAGTCAGTAAAAACAAGACCAGGAGCTGACTGTGGCTCAGACCATGAGCTTCTCATTGCAAAGTTTAGGCTTAAACTGAAGAAAGTAGGGAAAAGCACTAGGCCACTCAGATATGAATTAAATCATATCCCTGTTGAATATACAGTAGAGGTGACAAATAGATTTAAGTAATTAGATCTGATAGACAGAGTGCCTGAAGAACTATGGACAAAGGTTCGCAACATGGTACAACAGGTAGCAACCAAAACCATCCCAAAGAAAAAAGAAATGCAAGAAAGCAAAATGGCTGTCTGAGGAAGCTTTGCAAATAGCTGAAGAAAGGAAGGAAGTGAAAGGAAACGGAGAAAAAGAAAGATACGCCCAATTGAATGCAGAATTCCAGAGAATAGCTAGAAGAGATAAGAATGCCTTCTTAAATGAACAATGCAAAGAAATAGAAGAAAACAATAGAATAGGGAGGACCAGAGATCTTTTCAAGAAAATTTTAGAGATGAAGGGAATGTTTAATGCAAAAATGGGCATGATAAAGGACCAAAACGACAGGGACCTAACAGAGGCAGAAGAGATTAAGAAGAGATGGAAAAATTACACAGAAGAACTATACAAGAATGAGCTTAACGTCCCTGATAATCACAATGAGCTGGTCACTGACCTCGAGCCAGACATCCTAGAATGTGAAGTGAAGTGGGCCTTAGAAAAGCTGAGCTACAACAAAGCTAGTGGAGGTGACAGTATTCCAGCTGAGCTATTCAAAATCTTAAAAGACGATGCAGTAAAAGTGCTACACTCAATTTGCCAGCAAATTTGGAAAACTCAACAGTGGCCACAGGATTGGAAAAGATCAGTTTACATTCCAATTCCAAAGAAAGGCAGTGCCAAAGAATGTTCAAACTATCGCACCATTGCACTCATTTCTCATGCTAGTAAAGTTATGCTTAAAATCCTGCAAGCTAAACTCCAGTAGTATGTGGATCGAGAACTACCAGAAGCACAGGGAGAATTTTGAAGAGGCAGAGGAACTAGAGATCAAATTGCCAACATACGCTGGATCATGGAGAAAGCTAGAGAGTTCCAGAAAAACATCTACTTCTGCTTCATAAACTATGCTAAAGCCTTTGATTGTGTGGATCATAACAAACTGTGGCAAGTTCTTAAAGAGATGGGCGTACCAGACCATCTTATTTGTTTCTTGAGAAACCTATATGTGGGCCAAGAAGCAACAGTGAGAACTGGACATGGAACCACTGATTGGTTCAAAATTGAGAAAGGAGTCCGGCAGGGCTGTATAGGCCTGCCTATTTAACTTATATGCAGAGCACATCATGAGAAAGGCAGGGCTAGATGAATTAAAAGTTGGAATTAAGATTGCCAGAAGAAATACCAACAACCTAAGATATGCAGATGATACCACTTTAATGGCAGAAAGTGAAGAAGAACTAAAGAGCCTCGTGTTGCAGGTGAAGAAGGAGAGTGCAAAAGTTGGGTTGAAACTTAACATTAAGAAAACCAAGATCATGGCATCCGGCCCTCTCAATTCCTGGCAAATAGATGGGGAAGAAATGGAAGTAGTGAAAGATTTTATTTTCCTAGGCTCCAAGATCACCACAGATGGGGACTGCAGCCAAGAAATTAAAAGATGCTTGCTCCTGGGGAGGAAAGCAATGGCAAATCTAGACAGCACACTAAAAAGTAGAGACATCGCCCTGTCAACAAAAGTGCATATAGTCAAGGCTATGGTCTTCCCAGTTGCAATGTATGGCAGTGAAAGCTGGACCATAAAAAAGGCTGAGCGCCAAAGATTTGAAACCTTTGAACAATGGTGCTGGAGAAGACTCCTGCAAGTCCATTGGACTGCAAGGTGATCAAACCGGTCAGTCCTAGAGGAGATCAACACTGACTGCTCTTTAGAAGGCCAGATCCTGAAGCTAAAACTCAAATACTTTGGGCACCTAATGAGAAGGAAGGACTCACTGGAGAAGAGCCAAATTGTAGATATCCCAGACCTACAAAAGACCTTTTTTATTCCTATATTAAAAATTACAAGGTTCTCCCTTCCTGTCTCTAGTGATAATATTTCTGCAAGTGTAAAATCTGCTTTCCTCTGCCTGCAAAAGACCTTTTTTGATTCCCATATTAAAAGTTTAACACTTCTGCCTTCCCCCCCATTTGCAAAGTTACATTCCTGCATTCAGTTTAACACTTCTGCCTTTTCTCCAAATCTGCAATTGTAAGGTCACATTCCTGCATTCCATTTCTGCCTCTGGTGATAAACCTCTGCCTGCTCCATTTATCCTGTCTTTAGAGATAAACATTTGTCTCCTGTATTTGTCCTTGCTTTACAACTCTTGTCTTCTCTGTTAGCATTTGTAAATGATAAGCTATGTTTTATTGTTTCCTGTGATGACCTTTGCTCTCTTCATTAGCAGATGTGTACAATGAGTTATGTTTTCCCTTTGACCTTCCATGAGTGTTTTTCCCCCCTCCCAAATGAAACAGCATAATAAAAGGAGGGTGTGTGGAGCTGTTCGGGGGCACACCATCCACCCCGGGCACTCCGTGCTCCCTCACCTTGAGCAAACTTGTATTGGTGCCTCAGTTTGTCTTAGGACTCTGTCTCTAACTCTGCCTAATCATCGCAGTTCCCAAGTGTGACCGTCGGAACGTCCAGCACACTGGGTCGGTGGCAAAGGGCAAGATCCTTCCATATTCAAGGTGTTCACCCTTGCGAGGGTCCCTCTAAATTCTCACCCCTGTTACGGGGCTCTAAGAGTTGAGGCCAGAACCCTGATCAACCGCTCATCGCAACAACTGGGGGCTCGTCCGTTGGATCGCGGCTTCAACTCCACAGTACGACTCCTGTCCAGGGGTGTGCTGCCTGCATTCTTGTTCTCACGCACCTCGGAGAAGGCTTTTACTCGTGAGTAACGGGCTCCTCACTTTTCAAAGTTTCGTCAGGTCATAGGGACGAACTTTTTAATATAATGCAGAAGGCTAATTTTGTTCAAAAACACAATGGCACCATGGTCCATCTTGTAGGAAAGAGACTTTTAACAAAACTTTTACGATATATTAACAAAAATTGTCTGGCTTATCCGGAATCAGGCACTTTGTCTGTTATAACCTGGGAAAAGCTAGGTAAATATCTTCACAATCATCCCAGGGCACCTGCTGACATTTTGTCTGCATGGCAAGCAATGATGGCAGCATTAAAACTCTTGCCATCTCCTTTAGATCTAACATCTTCTATCTCTAAACCTCTTGATCACTCTTCTGATCTTCTGCCTTCATCCGTGCCGCCCCCACCCTATGAAAAATCAGAGAAACTTCCTCCTATTGCTGTGCATGTCCCCCCCTCTGCTCTGCCTCCAGAGAATCTTCCTTCTGCCTTTTATTTTTGCCCTGCTGTGCCTGTCTCTCCCTCTGGCAAAGAGGAAAAAGCCTCTGAGCTTGTTGCCATTAAACCCCCCCTCCCCCCTTCCCTCCTCCTCCTTCTCCAAATCTCTCTCCTCACTCAAGAGGCACCTTTTGTTCACTCTATGCTTATGGCTCATGCCTCCGGGACTTTTGTTTTCTTCTTAATGCTTCTAACTCCTCTGAACTTTTTCACTGAATCTCTTTTTCATTAAGCCTTTTCAGTTTCTCCGCCTCCCCCTCCTTATGAGGAAGATTTGTCATCTTGTTCTCCTGTTAATTTTTTGCCGCCACCAGCAGCCGGAGGTTAACCAATCCACCCTTGCATCATGACTTCATCAACTATGTGCAAGGATTTTTAATACGTATAGGTAAGCTAACATGGTTTTCACTCTATCACAATATCTTGTTTGGGAATCTGAATATAAATAAAAAAGAAATAGAGAAAAAATTCTTGCTGGATTACCTCAAGGAGTAAATAGGGATCAATTATTTGGCACAGGACAATTCGTTACTAATGACCAACAGGCTCAAAGCCCAAGGGAGGCTTTTAATTTGAAGGGGCTTTAGCAGCTTTCCACAAGATATCCTCACGGAAAAGCTAAAATGTCTTTTGCAAAAGTTTATCAAGATCCCAATCAGGCTTATTCAGACTTTGTGGATAACTCCTGTTAAAATTGGCTTATGTGGGGCTTGAAAGAGCCTCTTGGGGCGAGCTGTTCTCAGTAAAGTCCAGGGGCGCGCCTGTTGATTTCAACTGCCTGGAGTTTTCTGGGGTCTAGCTTCCCATTGTAGGCTCCCAGCCAAACTAATTTGACAATTCTGGTCTACCAAATCAAAGAATAGGAAAGTAGTTGTTGTTGTAAACCTAAAGAAAAGAAAAATCAAAGAAATAAAATCAAGTTTTTCTTCTATCTTTTTTTTTATCTAGCTCTTTGGATTGTTGTTTTGGCCTAAAACCCCAAATTGATATGTGTGTTTTGTTCTGTTTTAACTAAATGTTGTTTTATATGTGTGTTTTGTTCTGTTTTAAATAAATGTTGTTTTAATAGTATGTGTGTATATATGTCTGTCTGTGTTGTTCTGTGTTATTTCCAAGACTTGGAAGAGGGTCAAAATCCTCTCTGATAACACCAAACAAAAAGGCCTTATTTAACAATGTATGGTTTGTCTGGAGAAAGTATGAAATGGAATTTTTGTAATGTATGGTTTGTCTGAAGACAGTATGAAATGAAATTTTTGTATGTGAAATTGTTTATGCAAGCAGTCAGAATGGAAGTGAATGAGTTAATTTGCTGATATGTAAATGTGAGTGTGTGTGAAAGGAACAGTAAACTGCAGATTTTATTGTTGTAAAAGCCATGGATGATGTGTGAGAGTAAATGCATGTAAAGGAGAGCAAACTATTTTTATTTATTTTTTTTTGGTGGTGAGATTTTTGTAAAGTTTTCCTTTACTCCCCCCCAACCCTGCTGTGTTACTTTAAGAGTGAGAAAGGGAGAGACAGCCAGAAGGAGGGGGGGTGGCTGGTCCTTTTAACCATTTTTTTTCTCTGCTTAGAATTCCAGTCTGAGAAAGGGGGGTGGATGTGAAACTTGATGCCCACTCTTGCAGTTTCAGCTTGCAATTTTTTTTTTACTCGAAAGAGGAGAGATTCTTTGTTGGAGAAGTTTTTGGAATTCTTTGAGTTTTAGTTAAACATCACCCAAAAGAAGTTTTTGGAATTCTTTGAGTTTTAGTTAAACATCACCCAAAGGAAATTACTCTGATCTTTTTGTGGAGTTGTTTTTTGTTTTTGTTTTTTTTGTTTTTGATGTTTTTGTGTCTGTGTGCAGGACACATTGATAGAAGGTGATATCTGGAAGAATTTCCCTCCCTTAATCAGCACTAGCCTGTGGATTTTATACCTTACAACAGGCTCTGAGATTGTTAATACAGGAAAGGAGGAACATATACACTGACTCCAAATATGATTATGGAATTTTCAATACTTTTGGAGAAGAGAAATGTAGAGGATTGATTAATAGCTAAGAGAAACAGTTGGCTCATGCAAAAGTTGATAGAAGCTGCAGAAGTTAGGCCAGAATGGCAGAAGGGCAGTGAATGAATAGATAATAGAAGGGAGAAACAGAAAAGTGGTTTTTAAGTTGGTTTGCACAGATTTGTGAATTGCATGCATGAATTGTATGCCTTAACACAAGCCTTAGAATGCTGAAGGAACAAGAATGTACTATAGAAATATGGATTGGGAGAAACATGGGAAGTACAAGATAGTGAGAGGTGGATGTTGCATGATGGGAGTCGGATGTTCCTTTTGCTGCTATTATTTTAAACACGCCTGGACTATTTACTGCTGCTATTGTTCAACGTGCTAACCAATTGAAAATTTTAGAGTGGATTCATTTATCCCACACGCCCAAAGTTTCTATTTTAACCAGAGAAGCACAATTGGCTCAATTGATTTTTAAAATCCTGGAGATAGACACTCTTTTTGTGCCTATGTCTTTGCAAATTTGGGACTCATTTTTTCAAACCTCGAGTGAATTGCAATTTTCCTTAGCTGATTGGCATGGCAAGGTTTCTTGCCACCCACCACCCGATTATCGTTTGCAATGCAAATTGTTCGCACTAACCAAGCAAACAACACCCCAGCGGTCAGCTCAAAAAGCTGAACTGGCTGCTTCAATTTTGGCTTGTCAAATTTTTTCCTTTCAACCTTTGAATCTTATTGTGGATAGCTTTTATGTTTATCACACAATTCAAGTGATTTATGGATCTTATTTATCCCCCTCCATTCAACCAGATTTGTTACAACTTTTTTTAACCTTGCAAAATTTGCTTTTTGAACGCCAACATCCTGTTTTTGTTGCTCACATTCTAGTCATCAGCCTTTTCTAGGTTTTTTGCAAGAGAGAAACAATGTTGCAGATCAGGCTGCCTCCGGACCTTCAGCCTGTTCCTTACAACCCCTCAGCCCCTGGGAAAGTCATTCATATTTTCATCAAAATTCCAAAGCTTTGCAGAAGCAGTTTATTTGCATGTTTCAATTGATACCTTTTCAGGATTCATCATGGCTACCCCCCAAAGGGGAGAAGCCACCAAACATGTCATTAATCATTGTATTCGGACCTTTGCAGTGCTGGGATGTCCAAAAGAACTCAAAACAGATAATGGCCCTGCCTACAGCAGTCAAGCCATGGCAGAATTTTGTCATCATTGGCAAATCACACACAAATTCGGAATTCCATATTATAGCCAAGGCCAAGCCTTGGTGGAAAGGGTTAACCAAACCTTGAAACATGCTTTAGATCGTTATAAAAATCAGAACAGGGGAAAACGAAACCCCAACCTCCCAGCAATGCAAGAAAGTCTTATTCTTTGCCTCTACACTCTAAACTTTTCCAACTTGACTGGCTATCCCTTAACCACAGCTGCAGAGCAGCATTTTTCTTCTTCTTCTTCTTCAGATCTCCCTAAGCCACAGGTTTGGTATCGCCAACTTCCAGACCTAACTTGGAAAGGCCCTGCAGACCTTCTCACTTGGGGAAGAGGCTACACAGCTGCTCAACTGCCAGACAAAGTGCTGTGGATCCCAGGTCGCTACGTTCGCCCGTATCATGCCTCCACAAACACAACTGCAGAACCCATTAAAGATGACAGCATGGTTTGTGACTTTTTTCAGCTTTAACACCACTGACTGATGCCACTAAAACACAATTCCATCTGAAAGCTAACCCCAGACGTCAAAGTCTTGCCGCCTCTCACACCTTTGACATTGCTTCCAGTCAAAAATGACTCTTTTCACACTGTTTTTGCCCATCGCGTGGACCCAGAAGGAACAACCTGTTGTTAACAACGAGTCTACCATCATCATCTATGTGAACTCTGTAGCTCATGTTCCTGTCCAAACTTGAAATGGTTTCAACTTTCAGAAATTACTTAGCTCCTGGTTTCCCAAATTACCTGGTTTATAAGCTATTGTAGCTTTAATTGGTATGATTGTATTAGGATGTATTATTTTACCTTGTGTCTTGCCTCTTTTTATCAGAAGTATTACTAACAGTATTTCTTTGATTGTGCTTGACTCCATGGCAGCATTATACTTGGTATCAAGGGATGTTTAACTTTTTTCCCTGGCTGACCACCCTTTTCTCAGCTATAGCTGGTCCTTTAATTTTATTATTACTTGCATGTGCAATTGGCCCATGTGTTATGGGTAAACTTTTAGATTTTCTACAACGAAGGCTGAGCAGCATTAGCGATGACATTCTGTTGATGAAACACACTGTTGACAGTGAATACAAACATCCTCTTTTAGAATTCACTTCTGACCCAGAGACTGATGCACCCTCACACCAAAACTCTTTGAAAGGAACATTGACGCAGGCTCAGGAGGTATCGGAGGATTTCTCTTTTTCCAGCGCAAGTATCCTAGAAGAGAAAGTTCTGGATTTTGAGGGGCCTTCTCAGTAATTGGCTTTAAAAAACAGAAAAAGAGGAGTTGTAGATATCCCAGACCTACAAAAGACCTTTTTTATTCCTATATTAAAAATTACAAGGTTCTCCCTTCCTGTCTCTAGTGATAATATTTCTGCAAGTGTAAAATCTGCTTTCCTCTGCCTGCAAAAGACCTTTTTTGATTCCCATATTAAAAGTTTAACACTTCTGCCTTCCCCCCCCATTTGCAAAGTTACATTCCTGCATTCAGTTTAACACTTCTGCCTTTTCTCCAAATCTGCAATTGTAAGGTCACATTCCTGCATTCCATTTCTGCCTCTGGTGATAAACCTCTGCCTGCTCCATTTATCCTGTCTTTAGAGATAAACATTTGTCTCCTGTATTTGTCCTTGCTTTACAACTCTTGTCTTCTCTGTTAGCATTTGTAAATGATAAGCTATGTTTTATTGTTTCCTGTGATGACCTTTGCTCTCTTCATTAGCAGATGTGTACAATGAGTTATGTTTTCC